>NC_133324.1:873464600-873594600 GCF_042186555.1 Aquarana catesbeiana
GAAGGCCCTGGAGCACCAGGACAAAGGAATTGCCAACAAAATGACCCCATTTTGGAAAGCAAACACCCCAACGTATAATCTATGAGGCATAATGAGTCTTTTGAACGGTTATTTTTTTTCCAGAAGTTTTTGGAAAATGTGGAAAAAAAATAAAAACGCATTTTTTTTACACAAAGTTGTCCATTTTATAAGATATTTCCAACACATAGCAAAAATGACACCCCAAAATACATTCTGCTACTCCCCCTGAGTATGGGGATACCACATGTGTGAGACTTTTACACAGCTTGGCCACATACAGTGGCCCAACATCCAAGTAGCACCATCAGGCGTTCTAGGAGCATACATTACATAGATAATTTCCTGGCAACCTATCATTTTTGAAGGCCCTTCATATTTCTAACACATAGCATGTACATACCAAGAATTACAATCCAAAATAAATTCTATTGCGGAAAGGATTAAAAAAAAAGTATTACCTGTGCTTTTAGTAGTGTCCACAGAAGAGAGCACTGGTCCAGGCAGCAGTCAGGGATGTGCTTAGCGACAGCAATAACTATCCAGGCAGCAGGCAGGAATATTGTCTATAGTCGTCACAGCACAGTCCATAGGAATTGTCCAGGCAGAGACAGCCAGCACAGCCATAATATTGGTCCTGGTACACTGTTACCTGCAGACACACATTATTGTACCGCTCTCCAGCCCTTCATAAACATACTGCCTCTTGCTACAGCGAATTATTTGCATAGTCCAGGTAGCAGGCAGATGTGTGCTCCGTTCATGCGGCAGGCAAAGGCATGATGGCAGTAAGTCAGCAGAAGGCTGAGGGCCGCAATCGGGTAAGACCTGTGCACAGGGGCACAGGGGTAGAGGCTTCGACCCACCCAAATCTCTATGAAGCCTCCGGACTCCAGACCCTAATCCGGAAATTACAAAACCGGGAGAAAACAAAAAAAATTGTTATCTCCATCCGGAAAAACTATTCTGGAGCCCCTCACATATGTGAGACCCCTGTGTACTATAGTAGCAGGGCAACAGATCAGTCCAAGTGGTAGGCAAAAGCATAGTCCATAAAACAAGCCAGGGTCAGTTAACGTGCAAGCAGTCCAAGCGGTAGGCAGAAGAGTAGTCACATAACAGGCCAGGGTCAGTTCACGAGCAAGCAGTCCAAACGGTGGGCAGAGGCATAGTCAGAACAGGCCAGGGTCAGTTCATGTGGAAGCAGTCCAAACGGTAGGCAGAGGCATAGTCAAAAAGCAGGCCAGGGTCAGTTCACATTGAAGGCAGTGGCATGGTTATTTTGGGGAAGCATGGAAAATGATCAGCGAAAATGGGGAAAATATGGGCTAATAACTTGGGGATGTATGATACAGTTCGAAGCATTCACCAATGCAAAGGCCAGGTTGGGAGGGACACTGGGGACAATGGTAGCTTGTATCTTTTCTAAAACCTCTTCTGCTGCACACACGACATTTTTTTTGCCGTCTTCGGCCTGCTTCCGATGGTGGAATGTTGTACAGGAAGTGGCGTTCATGAAGTCGGCTAACAGCATCAGAACGAGGTAATTCTGGGAGGGGTCTTTGTGGATAGATGAGGGACGTGACTACTTCTTCTATGAATTTTAGGAAGGAGGCGGGGCTTTCTGTGGATTTTGTGTAGATTATGTAGGAATTGTAAATGGCCAAATGGATTAGATATATTGCTACCTTCTTATACCAGAATCGGGACCTCCTTATTGACAAATAGGGCTGAATCATTTGGTCATTGAAATCCACCCCCCCCATGTAGAGATTATAGTCTTGGACACATGTCGGTTTTTCAATGGGACCTCGTCTTCGCTGAACTACAACTGCAGTGTCATCATGAATGGTGGACATCATGTGCACGTTCCTGTTATCCTTCCACCTCAAGGCCAGCACTTCATTACATCTCAGTGTTGCTCTTTCCCCCTTTTTCAGCCTTTTGTTCACAATGGATTGTGGGAAGCCCTTCCTATTTTTTCTTGAAGTTCCGCAGGCCAGGGTTTTTTCAATATAAAGGTGTCTGAAAAGGGGCAGGCTGGTATAAAAGTTGTCCAGGTATATATGATAGCCTTTTTTTAGAAGTGGGTAAGCCAGGTCCTATACAATTTTTCCAGTTGTGCCCATGTAGGCTGGGCACTCAGGGGGCTGGAGCTGGGAATCTCTTCCCTCATATATGCGGAATGCATATAGATATCCCGTGGCTCTCTCACACAGCTTGTAAAATTTGACTCCATATTTGGCTTTTTTGGTAGGAATATACTGTTTTATTCCTAGCCGGCCTGAAAATGGTACCAGGGACTCATCCACACATATATTCTTCTCGGGGACATAAAGTTCTGCAAATCGTTGGGAAAATGAATTTATTAGTGGGCGAATCTTGTACAGCTTATCGGAATTTGGATGATTGCGGGGAGGGCACTGGGTGTTGTCGTTAAAATGAAAGAATCTCATAATCATCTCATATCGGGACCTGGACATAGCGGCAGAATACATGGGCATATGGTGGATGGGGTGGGTGGACCAATAGGTATGTCCTTCATTTTTTTTTGTAAGCCCCATATTTAGGGTGAGGCCCAAAAACAATTTGAACTCCTCCATATTCAAATCTCTCCACTCAAACGGACGGGCATAAGATGATTGGGGGTTGCTGGCAATATACTGCTGGGCATACAAATTTGTCTGGTCCACAATGAACTGCAGCAAAGTGTCGGGCAAAAACAGGTGAAAAAAATTGATCTCTGTAAAATTTTGGGTGTTGGCCTGCACACCTGGCTGTGCTGTGAAAGGGGGAATATTTGGTGATCCCGAGTTGGAAGGCAGCCATGTTGGGTTGGCAAGACCATCTGGCATATAGGTAGCGGCCCTGGCTCTTGGGGGACGTGACACTCCAGTAGTTGGGGGAGTTGAATTTCCTGTGCTGGAACTCAGGTGTGATGTGGCAGCACTGGTACTGGGCATTTGTGCGAGGGGCCTATCTCTGGTGGCAGCACTGGTACTGGGCATTTGTGCGCGGGGCCCATCTCTGGTGGCAGCACTGATACTGGGCCTTTCTTCCTGGGGCCTATTGCTGGCGGCAGAGCTGGTACTGGGAATATAATCCCGGTTGCTGGCGGTTTCCTGGGTTCCAGAGTGTCGTGCCCTTTTAGCAGGGACCCATTCTTCATCCGAACCATTGCTACTCTCGATCGGCTCAAATGCCGAACTTGTTTCGGAATCAGAATGGGACTCTGATGAGAGCTCCCCGGTGCTCTCATCAGTCATAGAGAGGATCTGGAACGCCTCCTCACTTGTATATCCTCTTTTGGACATGGCTGTGTGGCGGGTAGCTGTGCGACAGGTGACAGATGGATGGCAGGTGACGATCACTGATGGGCTGTGCGATGGGTGGCAGGTGACGTTCACTGAGAGGTGATGGTCGATGGTCACAGATAGTTGACAGGCGACGGTCACTGATGGGTGACAGGTGCACCGCTGATGGTCACTGATGGGTGACAGGGTACAGTCACTGATGGGTGACGGGTGAGAGGACACGGTCACTGATGGGTGACAGGCCACGGACGGTGACAGGTGATAGTCACAGATTGTTGACAGGCGACGTCACTGATGGGTGACTGGTGCACCGCTGATGGTCACTGGTGGGTGACGGGTGACAGGGCACGGTCACTGGTGGGTGACGGGTGACAGGGCAGGTCACTGATGGGTGACGGGTGACAGGGCAGGTCACTGATGGGTGACGGGTGACAGGGTAGGTCACTGATGGGTGACGGGTGACAGGGCACGGTCACTGGTGGGTGACAGGGCACCGCTGATGGTCACTAATGGCAGTCTCTATGTGACAGGTGCACTTTTTATGGGGTGACTGTTGGGTGACAGATGACAATTGGGGGGGGCGATGGGACAGAAGTGGTGTTGGTGCAGACACTACAAATACAAAGATCTGTAACTCACTGCTCCTGGCTCTTCTCTCCTCACACTGGAAACGGTGTGTGAGGAGAGAAGGGCTAGTAACAGCTAGTGACAGGTCTTTGTTTACACTTAGTGATCGGCTGTGAATGGATCACAGCCGATCACATGGTACACAGTACTGGCCAATGGCTGTAAACTATCGTCGGTGACGAGCAGTGTTCCCGGGGAACACGCCGCCACCGACGTGCACGCGCAGCGCGCTCACGATCGCGCGCATGTGCCATGCAATGCGGGATGTACCATTAGTGATCGGCCGTGATCACGTGGTAAACAGCCATGCGCAGTGGCTGTTCACCCCTGTCGGTGACGAGCGGTGTCTCGGTGACACGCCGCCACCGACAGTACAGGGCTGCGCGCTCACGATCGCGCGCATGCCCTGTTTAAACGGCGGACGTCATATGACGTCCGCTCAGAACAATAGGCTTACCGTCCGGCCGTCATATGACGGTGGGCGGTAGGCTAGCGGTTAAATAGGCTTTGGCAATAAAACCTGGAAGCTGATTGGTTTCTATGCAGAAGTGCACCATATTTTGCACTCTCCAGTTTTAGTAAATAAACCTCATAGTCTTCCAATGAATCTGGTTACTGCTTCCTGCAGACCGCTGCACAGCTTCCATAGACTTGAAATCATCATCTAGTAGTTCAACCTGTGGACCCCTTTTACTGACACAGTGCCATGTTAGTGATTATGATGCAAATTCATGAAAAGTTATTGCATACGATATTTATGTTTTTCTTGGAAATATTGCATGCAATAAATAAAGAGTCAATTCATCAAAATAAAATATCAAATTAGAAGTAAATACTGCAAATTCAGTGAATATGTGAGGTAAATACTTCAAATTCAGTGAATATGTGAGGTAAATACTTCAAATTCAGTGAATACGTGAGTTAAATACTTAAATTTCAGTGAATATGTGAGGTAAATATCACTAATACTTGAGGTAAATCCTGCAAAAAAATTGAGATACATAATTAAAGCCAATAAATTTGGTAAATATGTGAGGTAAATATTTGATCAAATACTGTATGTGAGGTGGATACCACCAATTCAATAAACATGTGAGGTAAATATGGAAAAAAAATTTGAAATATCATTAAGTCCAATTTTCTAACAAAAAAAAAGTAAAGTTTGTAATATTTTTTTATGGTACAGGCAGCCATTTTTTAAGAATGTACACATTTACAATGAGGGGAATGCTGCACTTCCTAGTAAGTTAAAAGTATCCAATGTGGACATGTTATTGGCCCTTAGCTCAGGAATGTAAATAAAATGTAACTTTGTACTAGAGGGAGATTGTTCTGTGAATGAAGGCCCGTGCAGGCAAGGTTTACTGTACTCTATTCTGTGTTGGGAACGCGTACACAATTGCACTCATTCCTGAGACGCGAGAGAAGCGTGCTGCTGTTTTGCAGAGGTGTGGGGGTGCCATTAATTCTTAGCACCCCCATGTATTGGCAAAATGTCCACATTTTTGTGCATGTGAAATCGCATAGTTCCACAGCACCATTTGTGGCGGCCGGTGGTAATTTTTTTTGGGGGGGGAGGGGCGGCAAACAGCAACCCCCCCGGTTGGTAGCACTTACCCCATCGCTTCACCGGCGGCTTCCCCTGCTTGGCGGCAACCTCCCATTCCCCTGCCCTCCACGGGTCATCGCGGCTTTCATTTCCTCCCTCCTCCTCGGCGACCATTCGGGAGTCTTCTCTTTTTGGCCTTTTGAAAACACTCACACTCACTTCTGATTGGCCGGATTGAGGGTCAGTGTTTCAACAGCGAATATTCATTCGCTGTTGTAACACCTGTGTGGGCTCATGGCGCAATGCTCTGCGCCTGGTGCTCACCCTATTTTGAAGCCTATTAGAGCTTCTGGCTCCAATAAGGTGCTTCAAGAAAACACCCACGCTGCTGTAATTCAGGTGCCCGGTGTCCTGAAAGGGGCTGGATGCCTGAATAGGGGGTGGCTGCGGCGGCCGTGGATAGATTCATGCTATGCATGAATCTATCTATTATACATATAGGGGGTGGCGTGGATAGAGGGGGGCGGTGCCCGCTCGCCCCTAATGGATGGGCCGCCACGGCCCTATCCTGTCCTGTTGCTAGGACATTGCTAAGACTCTGCAGTTGACACTCTAGCTATCATCACAAGAGCGGGCTTTCTCTCAGATTTAAAACTCCAGTGTGCTCCCCCCATCTGTCCCAATAGCTCTGAGCTCTGTGCCCCAGCAATGGGGTACATAGCAGGCATTGGGAGTTATTTACGAAAGGCAAATCCACTTTGCACTGAAAGTGCACTTGGAAGTGCAGTAGCTGTAAATCTAAGGTGTAGATCTGAAATGAGAGGAAGCTCTGCTGATTTTATCATCCAATCATGTGCAAGCTAAAATGCTGTTTTTGTATTTTCCTTGCATGTCCCCCTCGGATCTATGGCGACTTTACTTCCAAGTGCACTTTTAGTGCAAAGTGAATTTTCCTTTAGTATAACCCCCATAACCCCCATGGAATCTCAGGATTCATTCCTATGTGCAGTAGACCTTGCTGATTCTCTGTTTTTTTTTACAGGCGGTGAGGGGTTGATATGACAGCTCCTCCACGCTTTGTTTTACCCTAAATATACGGATCCACTGCCCCCCCCCCCCGAGGTTGCAGGGGGTTGTAGCATGACCCCTTTCAGTTGAATGGGTTGTGTTTGGCAGGAGTACCGCCTGCAGAAAGCAAAATGTGTAATGCCCTGAGAGGCTTCATGCTCTAGATTTGCCCTCTCTATTTGTCCTGTTTACGTTAGGTTCACACCTTACCATTTTTGCGGCCCGCGTTTGCGCAGACAAGGCAACCCAGTCAATTTAATTCCCACAAATGCGCTGTGGGCTGAGATGCCATTCAGAATGAGGAGCAGCGTGATTTGGCTGCTGGTGCAGGAACAGATGTGATTCCCGTACCTGCAGCCACATATACAGGTGTGAACCTAGCGTTACTGTTATTGGTGAAAGTGAAAGCAAATCACACATTTTGGATTGTCACCAGAACAGGAATAGAGGGGGGATCTTCCAATGGGGACACTAGTTCTGTTGACAGTCAGGGATTCCCTCAGTTTGGAGGGATTTCCTCTCACTTCCTGTTTTGGCTATGGAACAGGAACTGAAGGGAAATCTCCCCAATGGGACACAGATGGCAAAAAAAAAAAACCTGATAGGGGATATAACCCTCTTTAAAAAAAAGTTTGCCTATAGTTCTGCTTTAACTGAATAGAAGAAATACTGAAGAAATGAAGACTATGTTGGGATATAACCCTCATGTATTTATGTATAAAGTACTGCACAGCACAATAAGAAACATTGGTTCAAAAATAAAGGAAAAAAAGTCTACAAAAAGCAAAACGAATGCAGTCCTCACATCTTAGGATGGGTAAACTGCAATATATGACATTTTTGTTTTATTTATTAATTTGTAACTTTTTTCTGTATAGCTTGTGCTAAAAAACAAAACAAAACAAAAACAAAAAAGCAGTTTACAGGGACATTCTCCTTCTATCCTCCAGATTAGTATACAGCTCTCGCCTCTCGCTGTAAAACGTGAAAAAAAAATATCCAGGCTCGCCCTTAGTAAAGATGGCGCAGGCCGAGTCCCCGCCCTCAGTCTTGTCCCCGCCCCCCGGCGCTCTGACAGACAGAGCTGGCTTGTTGCTGGAGGCGGCCGGGAGGGAGCGGGCTGGAGCTCCAGCGGAGGAGCTCATTGTTGACCATATATAGTCAAAGCCACAGGGAGACATCGCAGCTGTAAGCGGCTTCAGCTTCCGGGTTTGTATTGCGGGGCGGCGGAGAGAGAGCCGGCAGGACTGACAGAGCGGAGCGGCCCACTGCACCGGAGACATGCCGTACGAGAGCAGTAAGTCACCCGGGCCATACCACTGACTGACCGGGGGGCGCTGTCACTGAGCTAAGGATCGGACCTCCACACCCTGCACACGGGGCAGCCCACCTGTCACTGCGGGGAGGGGGGACTACAAATCCCAGGACACCCAGAGTGCGGCCCGGGGAGCCACAGGTTGTCTGATCTCATTCATCTATACACCGAGCGTACCATTCATCTATACACCGAGCATTCATACATTCATCACCACACCGAGCCCGGCACTCCTCATACATGGCAGAGATCCTCTACACTGCCTGAGGGGGGGGATCGCTGTCAGAGAGACCACATCCTGGGGGGACACTACCAGGAGGACCAATGTTAGGTGGGGGCACTGCCAGGGATATCACTGCCTGGGGGGGATCTACGTCCTGGGGTATCCGGGTCCTGGGGGGGGGGGGGGGGGGGAATCTATGTCCTGGGGGGGATCTACGTCTTGGTGGATCCAAGTCCCTGGGGGGGGGGGGGGGGGATCCAGCTCCTGTGGAGTATCTATGTCCGGGGGGGGGGGGCTCCAGGTCCTGTGGGGTATCTATGTCCTCCGGGGGGGGGTCCAGGTCCTGAGGGGTATCTATGTCCTGGGGGGGGGGCTCCAGGTCCTGTGGGGTATCTATGTCCTCCGGGGGGGCTCCAGGTCCTGAGGGGTATCTATGTCCTGGGGGGGGGGGGGGCTCCAGGTCCTGTGGGGTATCTATGTCCTGGGGGGGGCCGGGCCTCCAGGTCCTGTGGGGTATCTATGTCCTGGGGGGGGGGCTCCAGGTCCTGTGGGGTATCTATGTCCTCCGGGGGGGCTCCAGGTCCTGAGGGGTATCTATGTCCTGGGGGGGGGGGGGGGGCTCCAGGTCCTGTGGGGTATCTATGTCCTGGGGGGGGCCGGGCCTCCAGGTCCTGTGGGGTATCTATGTCCTCCGGGGGGGGCTCCAGGTCCTGTGGGGTATCTATGTCCTCCGGGGGGGGCTCCAGGTCCTGTGGGGTATCTATGTCCTCCGGGGGGGGCTCCAGGTCCTGAGGGGTATCTATGTCCTGGGGGGGGGGGGCTCCAGGTCCTGTGGGGTATCTATGTCCTGGGGGGGGCCGGGCCTCCAGGTCCTGTGGGGTATCTATGTCCTCCGGGGGGGGCTCCAGGTCCTGTGGGGTATCTATGTCCGGGGGGGGGCTTCAGATCCTGTGGGGTATCTATGTCCTGGGGGGGGGCTTCAGATCCTGTGGGGTATCTATGTCCTGGGGGGGGGGCTTCAGATCCTGTGGGGTATCTATGTCCTGGGGGGGGGCTTCAGATCCTGTGGGGTATCTATGTCCTGGGGGGGGGCTTCAGATCCTGTGGGGTATCTATGTCCTGGGGGGGGGCTTCAGATCCTGTGGGGTATCTATGTCCTCTGGGGGGGGCTCCAGGTCCTGTGGGGTATCTATGTCCTCCGGGGGGGGCTCCAGGTCCTGTGGGGTATCTATGTCCTGGGGGAGGGCTTCAGATCCTGTGGGGTATCTATGTCCTGGGGGGGGGCTCCAGGTCCTGAGGGGTATCTATGTCCTGGGGGGGGGGCTCAAGGTCCTGTGGGGTATCTATGTCCTGGGGGGGGCCGGGCCTCCAGGTCCTGTGGGGTATCTATGTCCTCCGGGGGGGGCTCCAGGTCCTGTGGGGTATCTATGTCCTGGGGGGGGCTCCAGGTCCTGTGGGGTATCTATGTCCTCCGGGGGGGGCTTCAGATCCTGTGGGGTATCTATGTCCTCTGGGGGGGGCTCCAGGTCCTGTGGGGTATCTATGTCCTCTGGGGGGGGCTCCAGGTCCTGTGGGGTATCTATGTCCTCCGGGGGGGGCTCCAGGTCCTGTGGGGTATCTATGTCCTGGGGGGGGGCTTCAGATCCTGTGGGGTATCTATGTCCTCTGGGGGGGGCTTCAGATCCTGTGGGGTATCTATGTCCTCCGGGGGGGGCTCCAGGTCCTGTGGGGTATCTATGTCCTGGGGGGGGGGCTCCAGGTCCTGTGGGGTATCTATGTCCTCCGGGGGGGCTCCAGGTCCTGAGGGGTATCTATGTCCTGGGGGCGGGGCTCAAGGTCCTGTGGGGTATCTATGTCCTGGGGGGGGCCGGGCCTCCAGGTCCTGTGGGGTATCTATGTCCTCCGGGGGGGGCTCCAGGTCCTGTGGGGTATCTATGTCCTCCGGGGGGGGCTCCAGGTCCTGTGGGGTATCTATGTCCTGGGGGGGGGCTTCAGATCCTGTGGGGTATCTATGTCCTCTGGGGGGGGCGCCAGGTCCTGTGGGGTATCTATGTCCTCCGGGGGGGGGGCTCCAGGTCCTGTGGGGTATCTATGTCCTGGGGGGGGGGCTTCAGGTCCTGCGGGGTAACTATGTCCTCTGGGGAGGGCTTCAGATCCTGCGGGGTAACTATGTCCTGGGGGGGGGGGCTTCAGGTCCTGCGGGGTAACGATGTCCTGGGGGGGGGGGGGGGCTTCAGGTTCTGCGGGGTATCTGTCCTGGGGGGGGGCTCCAGGTCCCTGGGGGGGATCTACGTCCTGGTGTATCCAGGTCCCTGGGGGGGGGGATCTAGGTCCTGGGGGGGATCTATGTCCTGGGTGGGCTCCAGGTCCCTGGGGGGGGATCTATGTCCTGGGTGGGCTCCAGGTCCCTGGGGGGGGATCTATGTCCTGGGTGATCCAGGTCCCGGGGGGGGGGGTAAATCTATGTCCTGGGGGGGGATCCAGGTCCTGGGGGGGGGGGGGAGCTCAGTGTCTGTACAGCCCCCCCCCCCCCCCCCCCCCCCCAGGTTTGTTGGGATGGGGTGTGCTGTGTACATTTCAGAGGCTCATTCATTGTAGGCCGGAGCAGTCAGCAGGCGTTGGGTGATAGTGGGATGATCTATAAACCATTCTACAGCACAAAGTTATCATAAGGCCAGCACATTCTGTACATGTCAGAATCTTTGCTAGAAATCTTCAGAGGTTGCTCGAGCCCTATAATGTGTTCTTATCTGTGGATACTGGTGGGTTATATGTGGAGATGGGGAATGTATTGCATGGATTTATCAGTACATGGCCTCTTTAAGTTCCCAGCATTTACTTGCATGCAGTGAGGGGCTGGGATCATTCTGCGCTCCTTGGCAATGTATGTGCTTTGTATGTATAAATATTTCATGTTGTGTGTACATAGGGATGGAGGGTGTGTAGTGTGTACAGACATTCAGTCCCCTCGCCCTGCTCCTCCACACCCCTATACACCGCAGTGCCGCTCATTTCCTTCCACTTCCCTCTTCCTCAGCCTGTTGCTGTGTTCTCCCTCCCTGTACACACCTTACAGCGCCCACGGTGATTCCTGACTCCTCCACACACCCTGCGGCTCCTATTGACCTCACACTTTTATTATAGGGCCCTGTGATTGGTGTATATGGCTATCTGATCTTTATTGATAGAATAACATTCCCTATGACACGTGATCTCTATAATGAGCTGTAGATGAGGAAGTGTCTTCATTGCTTTCATTCTGAAATATTTAAACAAGGCAAGAACATTTCTGAACATCATTTCAGAAACTACGGGGTCAATTGACTAAAGGATTCCGCATGCGATATGAAGGTCACGTGAGATTTTTCGTAAATATTGCATGAGATAAAGATTTCATACAATACAGAATGTGAGGTAAATGCAGCAAAAAATAAAATAAAATGAGAAGAATCATTCAAGTCAATTCACTAAAGAACACACATTTTGATTTTTGTCACTTGGTGTAGGCAGTCGGTATTTTAGCAATGTACAAAATGACAATGAGGGGAATTCTGCACTGGACAGTAAGTAGCAGACAATGTATCAGAATGGAAATGTTCTGCTCAGGAATGAAAATAAATTGGAACATTTCAGCCCAAGGAGACGGTTCTGGATCAGTTCACACTGCCCTGACCTACTGTTCAACTTTGCCAGGCGACTTGAGTACTACTTTAATGCCACTTAAAGGGAATGCCTGGGTAATCTTCCTGTAATGTCATATCGAAATCACATCAATATACAGTGCCTTGAAAAAGTATTCACACCCCTTGAAATGTTCCACATTTTGTCATGTTACAATCAAAAATGTAAATCTTTTTTTATGTGATAGACCAACACAAAGTGGCACATAACTGTGAAATGGAAGGAAAATGATAAATGGTTTTCACATATTTATTTGTAAAAAAAAAAAAAAAAAAATTGAAAAATGTGGCGTGCATTTGTATTCAGCCCCCCTGAGTCAATACTTTGTAGAACCACCTTTCACCGCAATTACAGCTGCAAGTCTTTTTGGGGATGTCTCTACTAGAGTGACATTTTTGCCAATTCTTCTTTGCAAAATATCTCAAGCTTTGTCAGATTGGAAGAAGAGCGTCTGAACAGCAATTTTCAAGTCTTGCCTCAGATTCTCAGTTGGATTTAGGTCTGGACTTTGACTGGGCCATTCTAACACATGAATATGCTTTGATCTAAAACATTCCATTTGTAGCTCTGGCTGTATGTTTAGGGTCGTTGTCCTGCTGGAAAGTGAACCTCTGCCCCAGTCTCAAGACTTTTGCAGACTCTAACAGGTTTTCTTCTAAGATTGCCCTGTATTTGGCTCCATCCATCTTCCCATCAACTCTAACCAGCTTCCCTGTTCCTGCTGAAGAAAAGCATCCCCGCAACATGATGCTGCCACCACCATGTTTCACGGTGGGAATGGTGTGTTCAGGGTGATGTACGGTGTTAGTTTTCTGCCACACATAGCGTTTTGCCTTTAGGCCAAAAAGTTCAACTTTGGTCCCATATGACCAGAGCACCTTCTTCCACATGTTTTCTGTGTCCCCCACATGGCTTCTCGCAACCTGCAAACAAGACTTCTAATGGTTTTCTTTCAACAATGGCTTTCTTCTTGCCACTCTTCCATAAAGGCCAGATTTGTGGAGTGTACAAACAATAGTTGTCCTGTGGACAGATTCTCCCACCTGAGCTGTGGATCTCTTCAGCTCCTCCAGAGTTACCATGGGCCTTTTGGCTGCTTCTCTGATTAATGCTCTCCTTGCCCGACCTGTCAGTTTAGGTGGACGGCCATGTCTTGGTAGGTTTGCAGTTGTGCCATACTCTTTCCATTTTCAGATGATGAATTGAACAGTGCTCCGTGAGATGTTCAAAGCTTTTTTTGTTACCTAACCCTGCTTTAAACTTCTCCACAACTTTATCCCTGACCTGTCTGGTGTGTTCCTTGGGCTTCATCATGCTGTTTGTTCACTAAGGTTCTGTAACAAACCTCCTGAGGGCTTCACAGATCAGCTGTATTTATCCTGACAAATTACACACAGGTGGACTCTATTTACTAGTAGTGCACGGAATGGAAATTTTGGTACCGAAAATGCAGGATGCACTAAACTGAAAAGGACAGGTTTTTAAAAAATATACCGTATTTATATTTTTATATGTTCACCCTTTTAATTAATATCATCAATTTTAATTAATATTTATTGTTGGTCATTATTGGCACTTTTTTTTTTATTTTTTTTTGTGCAAGAAAAGCTTAAGAAAAATGCAGTCCACAGTCTCTAACCATCTCTTGTATCATGTCTGCAATCTCTTAATAGTATTAACAAAATTTCCATTCAGTGCACCTCTAGCAGACCTGATACAGGAGATGGTCAGAGACTGCAGAGATGATACAAGAGATCAGTGCAGCCTCACCAGTGTCCATCAAATGCAGCCTTGCCAGTGCCTGTGGGATGCAGCGTGCCTGTGCCCGGATCTCCCGCTGTGTCATAGAGCTGGATTTGAATTGCCCGGGCCACAGTAACAATGTCCAGCCTCATGTGATAACATCACACTGATTCAATGTCCTGGCATTGGATAAGTATGCCTTCTATCACAGGAGGTGGGACATTGTTACTGCGGCCGCCCGGAAAATTCAGCACCCTGGGTGATCGCTGCTCTGCAAGGAGAGGAAGCGGGAGGGGAGGACAGGACCTTGAGCCGCCAGGATGACACCTCGCTATGGGCGGCACCTGGTGGTGCGTCCACTTCGCTTGCGCAATTATCGGAGCCTTATCTGCACCCTTTTTCTTTTCTTTTCTTTTCTTTCGGCAATATGTCGTAAACACCATTTTCGGCTGCTGGAATTTCAGTGCATCCTTACTATTTACTAATTGGGTGACTTCCGAAGGCAATTGGTTCCACTAGATTTTAGTGAGGGGTATCGGAGTAAAGGGGGCTGACTACAAATGCACGCCACACTTTTCAGATGCAACATTTTTTGAAAACCATTTATCATTTTCCTTCCACTTCACAATTATGTGCCACTTTGTGTTGGTCTATCACATAAAATCCCAATGGTTGTAACATGACAAAATGTGGAAAATTTCAAAGGGTATAAATACTTTTTCAAGGCACTGTAGATGGGGTCCTGCATGCGTGGGAGTGATGTCATGTGACTTAAGGCCAGTTGCAGAGCCGGAATCTATGGCCCCAGAAGGAAGAGGGGCGAAGATGGATGCGGCCTCCAGCGGGGATAGCGCAGGCTTCGTTTGCAGGTAAGTGCCACATAATGGGCTAGTATGCGTTACATACTAGCCCATTATGCTTTTACTTTGCAGGGAACAAAAGAAGAAGTAAAACCCATCAGGCTTTACTTCCTCTTTAATGCATTACGGTGAAAAACCATGAGACGTTACAACCCCTTTTTAAGTAGTGTTTAGCATTTTTATTTATTTTTTTCTGCTGGAAAAACGCTCCAAGAAACGCTACAAAAAAATTTTTTTTTCTTCTCCTAAAGCTTTTTGAAGAGCGAGGGCTACTTAAACGACATGGTAACCGGTCGCAGACCACAATGAACGGAGTGGGCGGATGGCAGGTGGGATGGGAGATCCCGGGAAGGCATTGGGAGGGAGGGCGACGCCCCCTCCCGCTGCTTAAAAAAGCAGTCCAGCGGCTAGTTGGCCGCTAAGATTGCTATTACAAAAGAGCCCACCATCAGCTATTTAAAAAAAAAAAAAAAAAAAAAAAAAAACTGTCCCGGGATGATGCCTGCAGTGAAGGTCACTCACGAGAACAGGGATAAAGGGGAAATTGTGTTCTGATGACAACAAGGGATTGCTGGGCTTTAGAGAGATTTCCTCTCATTTCCCGTTTTGACTATTGGACAGGAAGTGCAGCTAAAACTCTCCTATAGGACGCAGATTGCAAAAAATGAAAAGGATTATAACCCTCCTTTGCTCTATCCAAAATGGTAGGAAAAAGTATTGTCTTTAGTTCCACTTTAGCCAATAAAGGGTATCGTTTTCAAGCAGAACTAAACCTTCCTTTCCTTTCCAGCTGAGGAAGCTTTGCCTCTGTTTGATCTCCAGTTGCCATGTTTCTGCCCCCAGACATTTGATGACTTGATATTTTGGTTGAGAGCACAAGCAACTGTGGATTATGATTTAAGCCATGTCTTTAATGTAATTGCTTTAGGAAATGGTTAAAAACTATGGGCTTATTTCAACTTTGAACTCCAACCCTTCTTTCTTAATCAGTGGCTAATATAGTACAACAGTCTACTACTGCTAAGTCATAGTGGTAAAAAAATAAAGCGTATATATTTAACTCATGACTTGTGCACTGCAAAACATTCACATATACCCAGTGAAGGGACTATGCTTGGTGATTACAAAGAGATTAAATAAATCCTACATAAGTTGTATCTGTCTATCTGCAGTTTTCTGTCTTCTACATTCGTTTAAAGTGCAGAAAAAACAGGTGGAGTGCTGAAGTCACACCCTGCAGAGCTCAGTGAGGAGAGCTCTGAGACCTGATTGGAGGGAAGAGACACACCCCTCTTCAAAACGCACACACAGGAACAGAGCTGAGGCTGTCAATCACCTGGAGGTCCCTCACTTGCCACCATTTTTTTTTTCTTGGTGTCAGGAAAACGTATCAGAAGTGATTTATGCTGATTGCAGAGGAATGAAGCAGCAGACAGAAATGACACTCGGTGCTCTTATTTGAGGCACACTATAGAGGGATATACTTTGTTCATAGTTACAACCACCTCAGAGCTGGACTGGAGCAGATCAAGACACAAGTTAGCTATCTAAAAATGAGCCAAGCTTCTAATACACTGATTATAGTATTCTGCTGCTTCCATGTCTTCCCCGCAGACTCCTTTCCTCATCCCCTCACATGATCTATAAATCCGGCACCATGTTGTCTTCCTCTTCTCTGATGACCTCTATAGTTTACTGACAGCATGTGTGTTATCATCCTGTGAATGCGCTTACAGAGCAAAGGAGGTCTGTTCAGGCATTCCTATGCTTGCCCGACATTGGGAATCTTATGATGTGGTATTTGTAAGATGTTGGACATGTGTGTACAAGTAAGGAACCCACAACGGTCAGCATGGTAAAAAATGCCTTTGGGTTTCTTTACAGGAAAGGGAAAAATAGAGCTGAATCAGTAAGTAATGTGATGCAACTGCTGTCATTATGGCATAATAGGTTTGAGCTTACATTTCTCCTTTGTGACTGGTTTTGTATAACTTGAGCGTATAGAAAGTACAAATTGTGGGTCTCATTTATGAGGGTCAGGTGGATGAGGAAATTACAGCTTTAAGGGGTGGTAGGCGTGCCTGCGTACATTTTTCAGAGCACCTTGATATGCTGAAAATCTGAGATTGCCAATAAAGCAAATGGTGAGCACTCCTCTTGTCTTCACTGTGACCTACACAACAAAACACACCCAATAGGGGAGATCTACTAAAAGTGCAGCACTCAATTTGCTGCAGCTGTGCATGGTAGCCAATCAGCTTTTATCCTCAACTAGATCAGTGAAGCTTCAACAATAAAACCTGAAAGCTGATTGGTTTCTATGCACAAATTGCACCAGATTTTGCATGCGCCCAGTTTTAGTAAATCTCCCCCCTCGGATTGTCTTCGAGTCACTATTGGTCATTGAGGCCTTCTGTCACAGAAGAAAGGGGGTGGACTAAATGTAACCAGGAGAAATGTGGATGCTGTGAGCTTGGGGTAGCGGCATGCTCAGGATGTGCTTGCTAGAACTTGAAGAAGCAGCCGTTAGCATTTAGCTCCTGGTTTCTAAAGTTATTCTGTTTCTTTGGTCTTTCTTAATGTTGTACTTATGGAAAACTGGGGGGGGGGGGGTGGACTTAGAGTGGAAATCCCCCCCCCCCCCCTTTTTTTTATTTATGCAACAAGGGTGCTTGATTTCACATTGCCACAAATATTGTACACAAAACATGGTACAGTGCATTACATTGCCAATTGAAGTCACAAGATATAAATAGCTCATCAAGAGATAAGGAATTTATAATGCGTTTGTTCTTTTACATGGTTTGTATCAAATATGAGCATACTTGACAGATAACCCAGACTCGACACCTAGAACACTTGCCAGTTAGAGGTTGTAAACCTCAGAAAAAAAAAATCCCGCACACGTGGGCCGTTCCATCAGAGCGCATGCGCCAGTGATGTCATTGGCTGCATGCCCTGGAAATCTCTCCTAAACTGTACAGGTTTAAGAGATTATTAAAATATATATATATTTTTTTTTTCAATACCTATAGTTAAGCCTACTTTCACACTGAGGTGCTTTACAGGCGCTACAATGCTACAAATAGGGCCTGTAAAGAACCTCTCTTTCGGCTTTCACACTGGAGCGGTGCGCTTGCAGGATGGTTAAAAAAAAAAGTCCTGCAAGCCGCATCTTTGCAGCACTGTAGGAGCGGTGTATACACCGCTCCTAAAGCGCCCCTGCCCGTTGAAAACAATAGGGCAGCACCGCCAAACCAAACTTACAAGCCTTCCCCAATTGTTATAGGAGGGGCAGCATCCACCATAGCCTCCCAGGATTATACTCTGGGGTGGGGGTTGGGTGTTAAGGATGTCTACTTCATCAAGATTTCCTTCTTTGCATAGTAGAGATAAGCTATTGATAAATATCCTATCTGCCCTCGTTGTAGACTTTAGTCTGGATCTTCCCTACACATGAGTCTTATGTTGTACAGTACTGGGCTGAGATCTTTGAGGTGATAAACCTTAGGTTACAGCTGACCCTCCCGATCTCTCCATCATTAACACTTTTGGGTATTCCGAATGATGAACTTTCCCTTTTGGGTGAACTTCTGCTTTTAAAATCTGTGTAGCCTGTATTGCAGTTAAGAAGCACAACTTTGTTCAGGACTTTTCTGAGGCCTTAAAGAGGAAATAAACCCTGATGGGTTTTACTTCTTCTTCTGTTTCCCTGCAAAGGTAAAGCCTAATGGGCTACTATGCACTTGCCTGACACAGAAGCCTGCGATGTCACCGCTGGCTGGAAGCGTCCATCTTCGCCCCTCTTCCTTCCGGGGCAGCGAACTCCGTCTCTGTGACTGGCCGGAGCCGCGTGATGTCACTCCCGCGGGATCCGCCAGTCACGGCATGAACCCAGCTAGAAACGGCACAGCATGCCCTTTCTAAAGTGCGCATGCGCAAATACATCGGCGCATGCGCAGAACAACTCATCGTACGGGGAATTGTAAATATCTCCTAAATCGTGTAGGTTTAGGAGATATTACCAGCACCTACAGGTAAGCCTTAATCTAGGCTTACCTGTAGGTGAAAGTGGTTGTAAAGGGTTTAAAACCACTTTAAAGTAGAACTATGAGCAAAGCTCTCCTTCCCCCTTCTTTTTTTTTTTTTTGTCCTTCTTTCTTCGATTTTTATCCGGTGATCTCAGTAGATTGTGGTTTTTACTACCACCCACATGTATTCACATCTATGTGTGTATTTTCATATAATTAGCGCACTTTTATTTATTTTTTATTATTCATCCGGTGATCGAGCCAGCAAAGAACAAGCCAAGCTCTGCAGCAAATGTATTAGTTACAGAGATGAGACAAATCATTTACTACTGACACGGGGTGCTTACAATGATCAGCTTTTATGTACCATCTTTATCCCAAAAGGTACAAAACAGTTTGATGTAACCGATTATAAACATCCTACAGATTTGGTCAGCTGCAATATGTTTGCTTTTGGGTTTAATACTGCTTTAAATACTCAGACATTTGCAGATGGTTTTCACATCCTTGCATTAGTGGTGATTTTCAACTCTTTTAGTAAATCAGCCATTCCTCTTATTTCTGTTCTATCTCTGAGACCAGAAGTGAAGGATAATATCCCTAATGGGACACAGAATGCAAAAAATATTAAAATAAATATTTGGGTCATACACACATTTTAACTACAACTCCTGCATTCTGGGTAGTTTTTCCCACACTTGTATTATAGTTATTTAGTAAATCATATATTTTAATGTTCTGCGTTTTTTTTATTTTTAATTTTTTTTCTCCTTCTTTGCAGAAAGTGTGTATGCCAGCCTTCCTCAGATGGAAAGAGGAGTGGCCAAAATTCTTGGAGGAGACCCAAAGGGCAAGAACTTTCTGTACACAAATGGGAAATGTGTTATCATCCGGAATATTGAGGTAAGGAGTCACTGGATGTGTATTTCACACTGCATCATCCTCTAAACATAGACCTGTTCCAGGGTCACTCGGCCATCCCTGATCCATACAGTGCATGCTGGCCTTTCACATAATCCAAGCTTTCTCTGAATAAATACCAATAGGACTGTCTTCTGAAAATGGTCGTGTGTTTTTGTTTTATTTATTTTATATATGACCATTGAATGCAAACGGTAAAATGAACCTTGACCACTTCAGACCTGGAAGAATTTCCCCCCTTCTGACTGGACAATTTCTTGCGATCCGGCACTGTGTCGCTTTAACAACTGACAATTGCGTGGTCATGCAACGCTGTAATCAAACAAAATTGATGTCCATTTTTCCCCACAAATAGAGCTTTCTTTTGGTGGTATTTGATCACCTCTGCGTTTTTATTTTTTAAGCTATAAATAAAAAAAGGGACAATTTAAAAAAAAAAAAAAAAAAAAAAAAAAAAAAAAATTTACTTTTTGATATAATAAATATCCCCTATCTTTGTCTTTAAAAAAAAAAAAAAAAAAAAAAAAAAAAAAATGTAACCCTCTACCATTTTTTAGTAAAAAAAAAAAAACGCAATAGTGAATATTGATTGGTTTGCGCAAAAGTTATAGCACCTACAAAATAGGTTATTGATTTATGTCATTTTTGTTTATACATTATATTTTATTTTTTTTTATTTTATTTTTTTAATCGGGATTGCGGCAGACAGATCGGACACTTTTGACACTTTTTTTGAAACCATTGACATTTATACAGTGATCAGTGCTATAAATAGCCTCTGATTACTGTATAAATGTCACTGGCAGGGAAGGGGTTAACACTGGGGAGCAATCAAGGGGTTAAATGTGTTCTAACTGTGGGGGGGGGGGGGGGGGACCGATCTGTGTTCCTATATACTAGGAATACACGATCTGTCTCCTCTCCCCTGAAAGGACGTGGATTTAACACACAGATCCACGTTCCTGCTCTGTCACGAGCGATCGCGGGTGCCCGGCAGACATCGTGGGCACACGCATCGGCTCTTCAGTGACGCGGCGGGCGTGCGCACCCCCTATACCCCTTAAAGCGGCCGCCATACAGCAGTGGCGCTTTGCGCAGGGGAGCCATTCTGCCGCCGTCAAACAACGGCGGTCGGCGTGTGGTTAAAGTCTACCTGAAGGCAAAACTTTTTTTTTTTTTTTTTTTTTGAGAGGGATTTGAATACCTGTTAGGTTATTGCGGTCTGTGTCCCTGTTTTGGCCTGGTTTACCATCATCATTGAAAGTTAAAAAAAATAAAAATCCAAGAAAAGTAATAGAGGGGAAATCTTGCAATGGGAGCACTAGTTCTGGTGACCTGGGGGTCCCCAAGGAATCCCCTTAATGTGCACGGATTTCCTCCCACTTCCTGTTTGATTATTGGACAGGAAGTGAAGGGAAATCTCCGCAATGGGACACAGATGGTGAAAAATAAACTGACGGGTTATAACCTTCCCTTACTCTATCCAAAATGGGGGGGGGGGGGGGGGGGGGGGGATTAATAATAGTGATTACATAAGTAGTAATGCACTGTTATTACCAGAACCACCAGAGCAGTGATGGAAAGTGATGCGTGAACACCGCTGTACTGGTTGCCAAATCTTTTCACACTGCAGCGTTTCATGGGCTTTCTGATCACTGTGACTTGCAGTGATCACATTCTACCAGCTTCTGATTTTTGGTCTATTGTTGGGAGCCGGGCGCAAGACTGTCAAGCATGCGGCCCAGGAAACATCTGGAAGGATGTTTTGCAAGCACGGCCTCCACAGTACCCAGCACAGACAAGCCAGGCCCACTTATGTCTGGAGGGATGGCAGGGCTGCCCTGTTTGTACTGAAAGCATAGAAGAACATGCTTTTAGTTCATTTGGACTTCCCCAGTCTTTGGAAGGCAGCGAGGTGTGCATTATTCACATTCATACTAATCTGTCAAGATGAGTCTAACACGTTAGGACATTGTGATATGCTCTGCCCTGTTTGTAATAGCAGCAGTGAATGTAGGGACTCCTGGCTAGCTCCAGGCAAGTAAATGCTGCATGGCTGGATCTAGGGTGGGTGCTGGGGTGTGGCCCCACATACCACTTGTGATCTGCCCAAAGTTTTCTGTTCATCAGCTATCCTTAACCTGTGTATACATACTCAGTTTTTTTTTCCAACCCCACTGATCGCTGTACTAACAGAAGCAATCTTTCCCACTGTGCTATCGTGTTCTGACAGGGGGATTACCACCCTGCCAGAACACACTGATCAGTGCTGGCAGCCATTGGCTGCCAGTGCTGATTGGATGTGGGTTGGATGCTGGTTTTCCAGGATGCCCATTTGTGGCTACTGTGATACAAGTAGCTGTACAGGTTATGAATGTCGATCGGTTTCTGCTGAACCAGCTGATAGTTGGATCGTGTGTGCCAGCCTTATTGTTAGTGTATTTTATGTGTGGCCCAAGACAGTTCCTCCTCTTCCAATGTGGCCCAGGAGGGTCAAAAGGTTGGACACTTCTGTTTAAGGTGCTAGTTCAAACCAGTTTTTTTTTTTTTTTCTGCACAAAATGCATGCACAGTGTTTTCCATGTATTCCAATGGCTCTAGTTCATACCATGCAGTCAGTTTCTGCACTGGGAAACTGACTGCATGGTGTGAACTAGAGCCATTTGAATACATGGAAAACACTGCACATGCATTTTTAGTGTAAAAAAAAAAAAAAAAGCACAGAACTGTGTCTGGTGTGAACTGGCACTTAAAGTGTCTCTTGGCTAGTGTTTGGAAATGTTATACACCGATATTACAGGAGTGCTTATTGACACTTTAAAGAAACTGCTAGCAGGCTTTCAACAAGCATCAAGTAGCACTAAATCCTTCTAGCATTTTGTTTTACGTGGAAGTCGGCAGTCCCATTAAAATCTTTTGTTCTACATTTTCATACTGGAGTTGATTGATACTTTTAAAGTGTTACTAACCCACAACAGTAAAAATCAGTCTGTATATGCAGCAAAGCATGCTTTTATACTCCCTGTGGAAGCTAAGGGGTTAATCCTCTGCATTGTGTAAAAAGGCTGTTTGATCCTGTCTTCTCTGATCCTCCCTATTTACTGTCCCCAATCCATCTCCTGATAGTACAGAGCCCTGGGAGCACTCCTGCACGTGCTCAGTTTGATGTGTATTGCCAGAGAGTTGCTGGACATCCGCTACTCCTACAGACTCTTTAAAAATCTTTAAATTTATTGTTTTTGTACAAGACACAATATTTGATACAGAAGTTACCGCGTTTCAGCCTTGTTGGCCTTATTCCTATAATAAGGCCGACAGAGGCTGAAAGGCTCTAACAACTGCTGTGTCGATATCATTTTTTATTGTGCAGAAACAATTTGAATATTTTTAATGGGCATGTACGGAGTAGCGGATTGTCTTCATTTGATTGTGCCTGCAGCTGTGAGACTGCTTATCACGCACCTGTCCACTCTGGATGAGTCTTGCATATCACTGGGTTGTAGCACCTTATCTCTCATTTATGGCCTTTTGACGATTGGATGACCATGTAGAACTGTGTTGTGTTTTTTTTTTTTTTTTTTTTTTTTTTATAATTTAAAAAAAAAAAAAAAAAACCTTTTGCAAAATTTGCTGTGTTGAAAATCCAGTTGTCTTCTGTACCTACATATGCAAACTGTACAAAGGGTAAGTAGACAAGTGTTCACCTTTTTAAAGGTACCTTTTGGATGACCATGTAGATTGTAGAACATTTATTTTCTTTAAAAAACCTTCTTGCAAATTTGCTGTGTTGAAGATCCATATCTCTACCTTTAGCATGGGGCTTGGTGCAGACACTTCAACTCAAGTCAGGACTGATTCCAAGTAAAAAAAAAAAACTCTGAAGAGACCAGTCTGCCCCCAGTCTTGGATTCTGTACCTCTATGGATATACCCTGGAGAGCAGCAGTTACATGAGATGACTGAATCTATGGAAGGATGGAATGGGGACATGCATGAACTTGTTTACTTTTATAGACTCAAGTACTCCATGAAGTAGGGCATTGCCTCGGTGACTTTACAGCACATTGTGTGTTTCAGGTGCCTGTAGGATGTATGTGAGTGTGCTGAGTCACGGCCACTCCCGCCTTTCCTGCGTTATTTGATTTTTTTCGAGTTCTGTACAGATAATCTTTTGTAACTGGTGATTCAGAAATAGACTTTGCTTGCAGTGTTCAGAGGTTGTTGTAATTCATATATAGATTTTCAGATGCCTCCTTTTTTTTAGTGATTTGTACTTGAAATCCTTCCTTTCCTATAGGGAGCCTCTCATGGGAGAATATATTTTTCTCTGTCAATCACTCAAAGTATTTGAAGGCAGAGAGTTGGTTTTCTAGGCAGGCAAGATTCTTTCAGGAAGAAGCCAGCAATGGCAACCCTTTTATTGCTCTTATAATGTACAGGGGTTGGACAAAAATCTATATTTGCAAACACCAGGTAAATAAACAAAATCGTTACCTAATATGGTGTTGGATCACCTTTTTGGTATCCAAGACGGCCTAAATTCTCCTGAGAACTGACAAATGTAAGGCCTCTTTCTCACGGGGCGGATCAGTGATGATCCGCCCCGTGAACATCCGCTGGCTCAGCGGGGATCGCTCCGCCGATCCCCGCTGAGCAGGAAGATGACAGGTGCATCGCTGCACACTGTGCAGCGACGGACCTGTCAGAGCGCCGCTCTCCCCTATGGGGGGATCGGATGACGACGGACCGTAGTGTCCGTCGTCACCCGATCCGATCCGAAAACGGATGGAAAAGTAGGTTTTTCCTCCGTTACACTTTTCGGATCGGAGCGGAGTCGGATGTCAGCGGACATGTCACCGCTGACATCCGACGCTCCATAGGGATGAATGTATGTCCGTTTTTCATCCGAAAACGGAAGGATGAAAAACGGACATACGGATCGTCCATGTGAAAGAGGCCTAAGTCTTGGATGGTGGAAAATGGAATCTGATACCACTGTTCATGCAAACATCTGGGTAACAATCCTGCACAATGCCCTTTTTTGTCTCTTTCAGTAGGTTGACTATGTCTTATGCGTTATCAGACAACATATTCCCGGAAACTGTATAATCTGTCATAACCTTTGATGCTGCACCTTGCGACACCGAAAATAAATAGGCAACTTCAGTCAGAGGCACCAGCTAAGCGGGAGCCAACAATTTGCCCTCTTTGAAAGTCGGTAAGCTCTGACATGACTCGGTATTACTAGCAGCGCATGCAGTGAATGATGAAAGTGAGGCTTCCCACCTGCTTGCTAGTTGACTCTTCAGCGGAATCAAAGAGCGGAATCTCGTCAGCGGAATCAAAGAGATGTGAGGAACGGGGTGATAGCCTGTTTTTAAAGCTCCCTTATTCCTCATGGGATGGTGGCGGTAGGAGTTTCAAGCCCCTTCCATGGATTGATTTCGATGAGTGTTTTGTGATGGGTGAAAAAAGGTCAGCTGATTGGGAATGTTCTTGGGGGGGTCTTCTAGGATAAGTCATTTAAAGGGGTTGTAAACCCCCATCTTTTTACTGCATGAAGGTGAAAAAACTTCTGTTGCTGACCGCACGCCCCTCCCCCCCCAGGTTTTACTCACCTGAGCCCCGTAAGTCCCATGCCAGAGACACGCTCTTTCCAACCCCCCCCCCCCCCCCCCCCCCCCCCTCTGTTGTCTTGGCTCTTGATTTGATAGACTGATAGCAGTGCAGTAGTTGGCTCCCACTGCTGTCAATCAAATCCAATGATGTGGGGGGCAGGGCCGAGTCCGGCACTCTTCGTCTATGGATGCAAATTCTGGACTCGGGAGCGCGCCTGCAAGATAACACCCCCCCCTGCGCGAGAGTGCTTCTCCTAGGGGGTTATATGACGTGAGGAGGAGCTACCAACACCGCCGGGGGGGGGGGACCCCAGAAGTCGAGGATTGGGGCCACTCTGTGTAAAACGAACTGTACAGTGGAGGTAAGTGTGAAATGTTGGTTATTTTTTTTTTTTTTTTAAAAATGAAGCTTTACAGTCACGTTAAGGTCACCTGACCCCCAAAAACATTCCATAAATTCCCAGGACCCCTATTTAAGCAGACGGCTGATGGGGGGCGGGGGGGGCTTTGCCAGTCGCTAGAAGGATATTTGAAGAGTGCCCCAGTGATTATGACAGATTTTGTTTATAGTTTTAAATATTGATTAAAAGAGTTATGGTGAATTGTTAGTGGTTTCCATTTGTGAAAACCAATAAACAAGGCCATGGCCCTTATTAATCCAGTCTGGGGTGTGTATATAGCATTTCTTTGTATTTTTGGAGTTAATTCCGCCTACTGTCCCATGTCACTTCCTCTTCCGCAAAGCATGTCGTCTTCCTTTTGATACCTGTAAATCATGTAGTGTTTCCATATTTTTGCCCAAACCCTGTATTTGGCCCGTGCTGAGAGAAATGGTTTGCCTGTTAAGCTGATCCACTGCTACAGACAAATTTGCAACCGATCATATACAGGACACTGACTCGCTGTGACCAAAACTAAACCGGGTAGTGTTGAAGATGGCTTCAGCTTTGCTCTCCACCCGCAGGAGAGGTCTCTCTGATGCGTTTTCCCCTTGTGGCTTACTAGGGTGCGAAATGTGCAGACCCCGGGGGGGTGGGGGGGGGAGTGCAGAGCTGAAGCCGTCTTGCTTTACCTGGTTTAGTTTTGGTCACAGTAAGTTGGCATTCTATGTGTAATCGGTTGCCATTTTATCCCATATTGTAGCCTGACAAGCTGTTTTTTTTTTATACGATCTGCGCCAATTCATTACATGTCTTGTTTGTTGATATCGGTGATAGGAGCATTAGAGCTGGATTTTTTTTGTTTGTCTACAAGCTGATCAAGTAGCTTTAGCACTTTGAGTCAATGATTCAAGTGTGAAGGAAGTCAAGTCACAAATACAAATCTCTACTTGTGTGTTAGTTACTCAGAGTGTTTGAAACTATCAGGGTCAATGTAACAGCCAGACCGCTTTCAGAAGAGGTCAAAATATTTCTTGCAGCACATAAACACAAGGTTTTATAGCATTTGCTCAGAGTTTCCTTTTTAATGTTGATTTCACGTTCATATAAGAATACAATATAAAACTATTTATTTTATTTTTTTTTTTTATTAAAGATTACAATAAAGCGGTAGTAAACTATAAGAAAAAAGTTTCCACCTGCAAGACAATATTGTGTGGTAGTCTCGGCAGTGGCACACCGTTCTGAAGGAATGGCACGGGTATGCTGTTCCTTCAGAGCCCATGCGCCAGTGACGTCACCGGCTGCTGCTCCCAAGAATTTCTCCTAAAATGGTGCACGTTTTTAGGAGATATTCGTTTAACTTACAGGTAAGTTTTATTATAAGCTTACCTGTAGGTACCGTGTTTTCCGGTGTGTAAGGCGACCGGGCGTATAAGACGACCCCTCGATTCTACTGTATTTCTACAGTTTTTGCATAATACTCACTATATAGGACAACCCCCCCCCCCTTCTGAGGCTTCATATTGCCTATATTTCCTTCTTGGCACCATACCGTGTTGAGCCAATCACGGCGAGCAATGTTTTCTATTAATGGATACAAAGCCTGCTCGGATTGGCAGAGGTTGTAACATCATCAGCCTGCGCCTCTCTGACTCTCAAAGCCAATCCAAGCAGGCTACTCTATGTAGCCTTCTCAGATTGGAAGAGGTCATTACCAAGCAGGCTCTGTATTCATTATTGGAATACATTGCTCGCTGGGATTGGCTCAGTGGTGTATACTGTATGCCGAAGCTACATACAGTATTACCGCACATCCGATGGGCTGACATACAGCCGACTGCATTTGATACCCGGCGTATAAGACGACCCCCATTCTTGCCCGTTTATTTTAAGTGTAAAAGGTCGTCTTATACGCCGGAAAATACGGTAACAATAATAACATAACATTTCAGGGTTTACTACCACTTTATTAAAGAAAAAGGTAATCGGTAACGCCTGAGGCTTAGCCTGCGATCACAGGCGTTGCCCTTCTGTGGATGCATCACAGTACAAGCAGCAGAATGTTTAAGTGTTGTGTCCTTCAGGTACTGCCGGTACTTATGCACTTTAAAGGGAAGGGACCGTGGTTGCAGTTAAACTTCACGTATAAGGTGTCAGCTATTGGTGGGTGTTCCTGGCAATAAGGCAGATTTCCGTCAGTCTTTATTAAGAAGTCTCTGCCAAGTTTCTGGTATAAAGCAAAGGACAGACTAAAGTAACCTATAGCAACTTGTCAGCAGTCGTATCTCCTTTGTGACTTCTGAAATCTGGTTGCTGCATTTTATAGATGATCATTCAAGTGTAATGTTTTATTAAATCCCTTATTTGCCCTTGAATTTTTAAAGACCATAGATTGGATTGTGTGTGTTGCTATGGATCTTTTATGCTTTTTAAAAACTGGATTTTGTTGTGTGGGTTTTATGAACAGTCTGGGAATAATTGGTTGATGGGCCTTAATGTTGTGGATTTTTATATAGCATGTTCACAAAACGGAAGTTTAGTTCTGAAAATGGGAAATGAATAATGCATGCTGCCTACTCCAGTATTTTTGTGTTGACAATAGAGCCTTTGATTCATCTGTATGCGCATACATGCTGAATATATGTGATCACCAATCCATCTACAGGATTTGCTGAAAACATTAAAGAAAACGTGTAAAAAAATTTGAGAGCGGACGTGATATCTTGACACATTGGCTGCCTTGAGGTCATGCTTATGTTCTGCCTTTTTTTTTTATTGCTTATTAAGCTACTGACCTAGAACTATCCTAGAGATCAGAAGTTTTATTTTACTGGTCGTAGTTTCAAGAGGACAGCAAGCCAGACTTCCAGCATTTCTATATTTTTTAAGGGATTCCAGGCAGGACCAGGACAAGGGGTAGGTGTGAGGGACGCATGCCCTGGGCACAACAGATTATTGCAGGGATCAGGGCGCCCTGACCCTAAGGCAACAGGGGACGCAGTTTGGCATCTTTCCCTTGAGTGCTGGTTGACCTTGTCCCGGCACTGATTCCAGTTTATAGATGCTTTTATATATGGCTAAATTGGTCCCGCTTGGACCAACGTAACTGTGTGTGTGTATACTGTATCCTACCTGGCCGATATCACTGAAGTAGACGCCTCTACACCAGTGATCACCACTTGTTTCTGGGTCCCATGCCCAGTGGCTGCCATGTTGCATTCTAAACACAGGAGGGTGGTTGCCTTGCACAGGCAACATTTTCGAGACTGCTTTTCGTTTTCTGAATGATTGCAAAGTGTTCTCTGGATGAGGTGTATTGATGTCATGCTGTCCACCTCATCCAATCAGAGCACACTGCATTCATTCTGGAAAGGCAAAGCATTCTCTAAATGATACCCGTGCCAAGCGGCTGACCTCCTGTTTTGATAATGTGGTATTGCAGCCGCTTGGTGCAAGACCTGGAAACAAGTGGAGATCACTGGAGTAGTGCTGTCTGCTTCAGTGATTTCCAGCATTCAGGGGCATCATACAGGTATGGTATATACAGTGCATAGTTATATTGGTCCAATTTTTGGCAGTGTCACTTAACCGGATAAGCTGTCTAAAGCCTCGTACACATGGTACGATTGTTGGCAAGGGATTGTCTGTTGACAGACTGTTGTCCTAAAATCTTACCATTAGTACGCTCCTTTTGACAATTGTTGTCCAACTTTCGGCCAGCAAATGTTGGATGGGCTAGTAAATTTTCGGAGGACAGCGGTTTGACTTCAGGTTTTCGTATGGTCAGTACACAAATCCGTCACACACAAAGTCGAAAGTACAAACACGCGTTCTCGAAATCAGTGCTCACTAAACATGAAACTAGCAGAAGGGGCCCAAAGGGTGGCGCTCGAGCTGAAATTCCTCGTAGTACTTCACTACGTTCGTGTTTGTGGCACGACAGTTGTGTAACGTTAGTATGCAAGACAAGATCCTGGCACACACCCTTTTGACAAAAAAAAAATCAGACGCTCGGTTGGCCAACAATCATACCGTGTGTACGAGGCTTTAGACCCCATACATACTATACAACTTTTGTCTGATTTCCTTTAGATTTACCAAAACCATGTAGTGCAAGGTACACAAAAGTGGCACCGCTCTAACTGTGAGAACCTCCATTTATAGTAGCTGATTACTGGTACCTCTACACCAGGTGCCCAGGTTCAGATGACTTCCCACTCATCACCAACACAGGTGTGAACAAGGCTCTTCGCCGAAACAGGTTAGTAGTTACCTTGTCCTTGGTGATAATCGAATAAAGAAATTGGATGGATTCCAGAGTGCGGGTACTTTTTAAATTATCCTTATGTAATCAGGCAGGCCCAGCTGACAGCTCAGCGTGGGATCAGAGCTTCCGCCGCTGGAGATCGAGTTGGATCGTCTGCAGAAAAGTTATATATACTGATCTTCCATATTATTTGTTTGTGGTTTTTTTTTTTTTTTTTTTTTTCCTTTCTTTTCAGGGCTAGATAGGTTAGTGCTAGAATTTTGGTGGCTATAGATGCATGGACTTCCACTTTTTAAATGATGTTCCAACTGGTCACTGCATATGGATTGTGTAATAAGTTGGTTTAACACAGTGATCTCCAAAATGCGGGGCAAAAAAAGAACCACACATTTTTGTGCCTATATTTCACTGTTGGATATCTAGGTTTGTATTTAAAGGAAGTCTTTTTTCACTCTTTGAGGCAGGGATGGGACAAGGCATTTATTGCTGTTCACAAAACCTATGCTACTAAATGCTGTAAAATGTATTACACTGTTTTTCATTCTAATGCAGCTGCTCACCTTGCAGTGTGCCATATCTAAATTTACATTGTAGATATTCCCTTTGTGGTTTCTTGACAGAACCCAGCCATTGCCGATGTCTACACTGAACATGCCCATCAGGTGGTTGTTGCCAAATATGCTCCCAGTGGATTTTACATCGCATCTGGAGGTAGGTTATCTTCAAATGTATTTTCTGAGAGGTTACAATTGTTTGTTTATATAGACAACTATCATGCATCATTTATTATGGTGAGTTGGATATTGTGAGATCTTATTTTAGGTTACAGAATTGGGAAATATCGCCTGCTGCGGCTTCCAACTATAGAAGAAACACCAAAGCTGTGCCTACACTTTCTGCAAGCAGCGGAATCTGTGCAGCCAGGGAAGATATTAAAGGGATTGTGACTGGCTTAATAGCAGATATACCTAGTTTTATGTGGCAGCGAGAGCCAGCAAAAAGGTGTCCATATAGGTATTCGACAACCTGACAGCCATATAAACAAACTGTCTAATGTCTGTGGATGGCCACAGACACCATTGGCTGAAGTTCATTAGATAGAGAAGTCATTAGTCAGGTTAGAAAGCCTTTTGCTCACAGGCCTAAGCAAGAATGTTTGCCCAAGGCAGCAGATTCTATTAGGGGATATACTGGATGGTGCAGATGTCAAAAACATTCTGATAATGGCTTCACTTTTCACTGGTCTTGAGTTCTGTAGTTAATGCTAGGAGTAAATGTATAGAAGCCCTTAAAGAACCCAAAAAACATTTTAAATTGCTTTCTACTCGGCTTTTGCTAAAGTGTACTGAAAGAAAAAACAATGACTGAAACGGCTATGTGCTGTCTGGTCTAAGCATATAACTGAGTCAGGGGTGTGTGTTTGTGTGTGTTTGTTTTTTTTTTTTTTTTTTCCCCTTTCCTCCACACACAATGTGAATGGAGAAATCCTCCCCGCCACGCTGTTGTATTCTGACAGTGGGGATACATCCCTGTTGTCAGAATACAATGATCAGCATTGCAGGCTATAGCATTAAGTGGGGAAGATCCGATAGGGCAGTTGCACAGTAGTTGATCAGTAGATCGCTTTCTGTATAACTTCCCTGCCCATACATGGATTGAAATTGTCCAGTTCCTGCTGACCTGGCTGAATTTTTTGATCCATGTATTGCTGACTTTTAGACAGTTCTTTCAATAGCTTTTATCTGTGACTGTTGTTTACCAGTGAAATGTTGCTGTATAGCAATGATTAATGCCACATCCATCTATGAGCATAGGGTTTTTTTCTGAGTGTTGTGTTACTTTATTGTTTGAAAATTGGAAATGCTCAAGAAGAGTGGGAGGCCAATGTGTAGTAACATGCTTGGGTCCCTACCTCTGGAGGTCCTTTGTAGAAGATGGTTGAAGGGGTTGTAAAGGCAGAAGGTGTGTTTGTGTGTGTGTGTGTGTGTGTGTGTGTGGTTTTTTTTTTTATCTTCATTCTATGTATTAAGAAAAAAAAAAGCCTTCTGTCTGCAGCAGCCCCCCTAATACTTACCTGAGGTCCCTTTCTGTCCAGTGATGTCCCCGAGTGTCTCAGCCGTCCGAGATTCTCCTTCCCTGTTTGGCTGAGATACAGCAGCAGCCCCATTGGCTGCCACTGCTCTCAGTCAAATCAGCTAGCCAATCGGGGGAGAGCGAGGGGGCTGGGTTGGAGCTCCGTGTCTGAAATGGACACAGGAAGTTGTGACTTTGCACGGGTGCCCCCATAGCAAGCTGCTTACTAAGGGATCACTAAATAGGAGGGAGGGGCCATGAGCACCAAAAAGGGTTCCGAGAAGAGGAGGACCAGGGCTCTGTGCAAATTTACTGCAACAGAGCAGGCAAGTATAACATGTTTGTTATTTTTTTAGGAAAAAAAAAACGACTTTACAATCACTTTGAGCCTCTGCTCATGGTTCCTCATGGTCTAAAGTCCTTTGGACATGTTTGTTTGTTTTTTGTTTTTTCCTAACCTATATATTTTTATGAAATAGATTCTGTCTTCATCCATCAATGTACTGTTTTCCTGTTTAAAATTTGAACCCTCTTATGAAGATAATCTGAAAAACTAGGGGCACATATCTACAGGAAATTAGATGATCAATGCAGCTGACGAACAACTTTGGGCCCTTTTACACGGGTGATCCACTCAGCTCCTCTAGTCAGTTTTACAGGTGGCCCTGATTGGAATGTCCATGTATTTCTTCTGTCTGTTTTACACCTGCCTACCTCCCGGTAAGACCAGGCCCATTATAAAAAATGGAGGAGAACTGTGTCCCTTTTGCATTTTGGGTGGACCAGATCGGAGCCTGCTGGCTGTAAACGGACAGTGGAATCCATTTACTGACGGCCAAAGAGCCAAGCGGGGTCTGTCATCTGCTCTGCTTAAACTGAGGTGACATGGACCTGTTATCTGCCCTGCCCTGCTCTGCTCCGACCAGTAGGGGATCAGCTCACAGGTCCCCTGCTAATCGGAACAGAAGGCTCCTGTGAAAGAGACCATTTCTTCATGCTGCCTAAAAGTAGCCAACCATGACTACTAGCCCTGCAGGAGTCACCCAAGTAATCTACATTGATGAGAAGACTTGGATGGAAGTTTACTTTCTGTGACTGTTTGACCATATTCCTAAATTTGCACTCTGCAAAACTGAAATGAGCTACAATTATAAGCTTGATGAAAGAAATAGCATCTAATGTTGTGTTTGGGGATAAACTGATGTTTCTTCTTTGCTAGACGTTACCGGTAAAATAAGAATTTGGGACACCACACAGAAGGAACACCTGCTGAAATATGAATACCAGCCATTCGCTGGGATTGTTAAAGACATTGCCTGGACGGAAGACAGCAAGAGAATGGCAGTGGTCGGTGAAGGAAGAGACTCGTAAGTGACGTTGCGGTTCTTTATAGCAAAATAAAGAAATGTTTTTTTTTAGTTTGATGTCAATCAGTTCAGTAAGGCTTGGCAGGCCTGTATATGGTACACAATTTTACTTGACATCCACGGGTACTACACATGTGGGGGTCTGAAGCATCTTTAGTGATCAACCATGGTAAATTTTTGGTTTATTTGTAAAGGTCCTGAAAATCATTGATTAGGTTGTGTAACATCCTATTTATGTTTTAGGTTTTCATTTTATGTTGAGATGCATCCAAAAATGCACAAAAACAGTCACAATGCATTGCAACATAATATGAATGTACTTTTAATAATGTGAACATTTTTTAAAAAGTGCAAATTTATTTGTCTTAGCAGGCTTACAATCAGTGTTTTTTTTTTTTTCTTTATTTTAAATAACAGCATTTTGTTCCCTTGGAGTAAAACACTTGGGTATTCCAGTGCAAGAGAAAACAAAGCATTTATTTTTAGATTTTTGTATAGCAGTTGGCAGCAGCTGTACTTCCTTTTTTTTTTTTTTTTTTTTTTTTTTTTATTTCCCTACAGTCTTTGTACATTTCTCTCAATTCCTGCAACATGATCGGATTGTTCTTATCTGTACTGTACAAAGCTCACTGTTGAGTATATACATAAGAGTACTAGGATGAGACCTTGCATTGGGTCTACATTATGGTTTCCTATGCTTGTATGCATTCAGGTGTCTGCCACTCAGTGTGAGAGTGTAATAGAAGCAGTACATGGGAAAACAGTGATTTTAAACTTCTAAAGTATAGAGGTACCCCAGCTATAGCCCTTGAAAGCAATAAAGGTACACCTATAACATTTAGTGTTGCAGTATTTGATCCAAGAAATGGTCAAATACTACAGACATGGTACAGTCAGGGCCGGGGACAAGGGGTGGGCAGGAAGAGCAGCTACCCAGGATGCAGTAGTGTGTGTGTGTTGTAACTTCCACTACACTCAAGCTCCAGATCAGTGGCTAGTAAACAGGACCGGGGTCACAGCTTAATGTCTGCTCTGACAGCTACGTCTGTACCCCGTTTGTACAGAACTGACACAAAAACACCAAGCATGTGCAACTACTTTCTAGCTGCTAGAAAGCAAGTAATTCTTTGAGAAACCTAAAACCAGGTGTTTCTATTGGGACCTTTTTTTTGTTTCTCTGACGAATACCTCCAGTATACATGACTAAAACCTGAGCCCAACGACTTGCAATGATCCCTGCCACTCCCTCGATATTGAAAACTCTCTCCCCTTACACACATCCCCCCCCCTTTTATTTCCTTAGCTTTTTTCACTTTGCTTTGCTTTTTTTTCCCTTTGCTTTGCTTTTTTCCCCTTTTTTGCTTTTTTTTCCCTTTTGCTTTTCTTTCCTCTTTACTTTTTTTTCCTTTTTTCCTTTTTTCCTCTTTTCCTTTTTTTCCTTTTTTTTTCCTTTTTTTTTCCTCTTTCTCTTTTTTCCTTTTCTCTTTTCCTTTCCTGTTTCCTTTTCCTTTCCAATTTTTCTCCTCCAAATTTCCAAAATTCAGTGTTCACAGACTCAGCTTGCATCCGTTGCAGTTGACATCCTTATTCTCCTATCTCTTATTTTAAGCTACCTTACTCAATCCGGTTCCATCCTTGACAGACAATTCTGGGAGTGTAATAATTTGTCTTAATTTTAGAGGCCAGATCTCCTCGTTATACCTTGATGGGGTAACAGTGGTTTCAGTTATGTTTGGCTGCTACCACACATTCAAGTGTGTTACTGTCTTTGGAGACAATGGTAAGTAGGACAAATAGAAAGGATGCATCTCCCCAGTGGGGACACAGATGGAAATCTGACAGAGGTTCTAACTCCTCACCACTCCTATCAAACATAAACATAAGTTTTGCTTTGAGAAGCATATGAAAAATGCTACTTATTTTTCAATCAGTAATGGTATTCTAGAACATTTATTATATTAAAAAGAAAAAAACAGATGTTTCCTATTTTCCCACATTATCTATACTAGGTGGAACAAAACTATTTGAAATTGGAAATGGCATTTATTTGTAATGACTTATGGCTGAATGTTTTTGCACTATTTGCCCTTTAAGTTTGGGGAATGGGGCGGCAATATAGACTGAGAAGTTCTATATCGTATACCGACCGTTCAGCTATGTGCTCTGACACAACATAAATGTTCCTAGTGTGATGGCAGAAAGCCTACTAATGTATGCTAAGAGCTCATTTATAATTGAAGTGTAATCTCAGGCTGGGTCCGATGTGGTGGAAGGAAAAACCTCAAATGCTAATGTAACTTCTATCGTTTTGAACCATTTCTTTTTAATAACCAGGCCTCATATCAACCAACCCCCCTTGGTGAATGAATTCTTTGAAGACATTATACCACTATATTGCTGACTTGGAAGGGAGAATGTGAGACTTGTGCTGATTTGGAAGTTGTGAAGGATATTGTACATTTTAAAGTGCAAATTAGAGCTCTGTGTGTATTGGTCTCAACTCCCATTTTCCTTGTGTTACCATGACCACACTGGGTAACATTAAGAATGAAGAGTAGCTAGCATATGTTGTCTTCTAAGAATATGGATCAAGGAGGAAATTGTTTTAGATCTGTTGTTAAAGTGGACATGAATAAATTCTCGAAGTACCACCATATACAGCAGTTGTATAATTGTTTAAAAAAGGCTGTACCTTTTTATTATATAAGGGCTTGTTCGCCTTTGCTCTCTGAAGAGCTGCTCACCTTTTTTCATTGTATCGCCTCTTCCATCTGTTTTAACCCCACACCAGTGCGCTGCAACCATGCGCATTGCATGTGGTTGCATAGCGGCCCTGTTAACTTGTATGGGTTGCATTCTGCTGGTGGTAGTGCCCACCGGAAGTGGCCAGGCGGTATAATTTCTGCTTTAGCCGTCAGGTCTACACCCTTGGCAACAGCAGCTAAAGAGGTAATGGTTGGGGGCATTTAAAGGCACGGCTTAACTGCAGGGTTTTCCCGTGGCCCTGGATAATGCCTGAAGAAAAACAAAGGCATTATAGCTGCAACCTCTTTGAGCAATAATAAATACCTTATACATGTGCAAACTTAACATAAAAATATATCTGATGTTAGGCCCTTTATACTAAAAATCTAATTGGGTGGACTGACCCTTTAGTCCTCACTGGACATTATCCAGCTACAGATAGGCATCTTTCATCGTATGCCCATTTTGAACAGACTGAGTGATGCAAACGCTGCAACAGTGCGAGTCCCTGCCAGGGTGTGAGATTAGGAAAGGGATGTACAGTGAGGGGAAAAAAATATTTGATCCCCCTGCTGATTTTGCACGTTTGCCCACTGACAAAGAAATGTCCAGTATAATTTTTAATGGTAGGTTTATTTTAACAGTGGGAAAAATAACAAAAATATCCAGAAAAATCAAAGTTATAAATTGATTTGCATTTTAATGAGTGAAATAAGTATTTGATCTCCTATCAATCGGCAAGATTTCTGGCTCCCAGGTGTCCTTATACAGGTAAGGAACGAAGATTGGGAGCACTCCATTTAAGCAAATGCTCCTAATCTCAGTTTGTTACTTTTTATAAAAGACACCTGTCCACAGAAGCAATCAATCAGATTCTAAGCTCTCCACCATGGCCAAGACCAAAGAGCTGTCCAAGGATGTCAGGAACAAGATTGTAGACCTACACAAGGCTGGAATGGGCTACAAGACCATTGCCAAGCAATACACTCGAGTATAAGTCGAGTTTTTCAGCACATTTTTTGTGCTGAAAGTGCCCCCCTCGACTTATACTGGAGTCAAGCACTTTTCTGCAGCAAAAAAATTCATTTTCCGAACCACAACATATCCAAAGCTGGGGTTCCTAGCACCAAGTGGCCCCAAGATATGGGGCCCCAAAATTGGTTCGGAAAATGTCATTCTCTGCTGCAGAAAAGTGCTTGACATTTTCTGAACTGATTTTTGGGGCCCTGTATCTCAGGGCCACTTGGTGCTAGAAACCCTAGCTTTTGGTAATTTAAGCTGCTAATTCCACTGGGTTTGCACACCAAATTTGGGGTTCCTAGCAATAAGTGGCCCAGAGATACGGGGCCCCAAAGTCGGTCAACTGTGTCCATCTGCAGCAATGTCATTTCGGGACCCTTTGGGTTCAGAGACCCCAAATTTTGGCTGCAGCTAGGGGGCATCTAGGAACCCTTAACTACCTAGTTTGAAGTTCGGGGGACCTATGGCTGCAAATGGGCATTGTTGACCCTCTTTTCCACTTACAGTAGCTGTGCATTTCTCACCCTCATCTTATACTCTAGTCACTAAGTTTTTCACATTTTTTTGTGGTAAATTAGGGCCTCAACTTATACTCGGATCGACTTATACTCGAGTATATACGGTATATTAATTTTATTAGTTTGGGCAAAAGTTATAGTGCCTACAAACTATGGGTTATATACTCAAAATTTTATTTTTTACTAATAATGGCGATAGTTTTAGTGGGATTGCGATATTGCTGCGGACATTCAGACACTGACACTTTTTGGGAACTAGTGACATTTAATAGTGATCAGTGATAAAATTATGCACTGTCACGGTACTAATGATACTGGCTGGGGAAGGGGTTAAACATATAGGGCAATCAAAGGGTTAAATGTGTGCCTAGCCAGTTTTTGTGTGGTGCTTTTACTAGGGGAAGTAATAGATTGAATTGCCGCCTTTGCGGGGAAAAAAAAAAATCTATTCCCCACTGACCAGACAGGGCTCTGCCTTGTTTACATAGGCAGTGCTCTGTGTGGTGTAAATTCAGGACGATCGCCGAGTGTCGGCAGTTATTAATTGGCCTGCACCCGGTGATCGACATCTGCTGTGTTTTAATCACAGTAAGGCGGGTCGCCAGCGGCACACGCCCCCCTTACCGGAAGTGTCAGATCACGTCCTAGGTACGTGATCAGGCACAACCTTGCCGCCGTGAATCTAGGTTTTACCGTCGGCAAGTGGTTAAATACAGTTCTGACTGATGTGGTCTCACTTTAAAAACGCTCACCACTTCTGAGCTGACTAACCCCCATATCACTGTGCTTATGTGTGCCTAATGCTGTAATATATCAGCAACAAAGTACTATATACAAGCTAATGCTTATAAAAATGTGCAAAACTCAACTGCTGTGAGAGCAGAAGGTCAGCAATATATTTTTATTTTTTAATGTTATTGGGACACATCTTTATATAAGGCCTCTTGCCTTCATTTGTCAGAGTTGCCATTTGGCGGTTTCATCTCTGTTTACTGCATTGTGCAGCGGCTTTGTGTTCAGAATTCACATGCTTACGTTAGTGATTGTATTTATTAACCTGCAAACACTATGTAGAACTCTTTTATATACCATCTCCTTATACAATGCAGGAATACAGAGATCTGACAAGCTACATTTTAAAGACAATACACATCTCTGACAGATGTAATGACTGTCAAGAGTTTGGTTTCCATGAAGATGTCAGGAATTTACTTGACAGTAATAGAATATAACTCGGCTCACTCCTACTAATGTAGGTGGAAAGAATTATTAGAATACGTATACAGATTTTTTTCATGCAACTAGCAGCCTACATGATCTTACAGAGAATGGGTGTATAGAATATTGCTCGAAAGTGCTTTATGTTTTTAAAGCTGCACTCCAGTCTCGCCTTCTGTCATGCATGGTGTGTGTGTGTGTGTGTGTGTGTGTGTGTGTGTGTGTGTGTGTGTGTTTTTTTTTTTTTTTTACAAGCTCCCTTCCTGTATTGAAAATGCTTAGAGGCTGACCATAGATGGTGGATGGAGGAATCCCTTCCATTGGGACGTTGTTTTCTGCAGCTGCTGTTCAGTATGTTTTTCAACAGGTCACATTGACAGAAGTAGAACAAACCATCAACTTGTGTTGAGGGGGGTGCCTGTCATGCAGGACAGACACACACTGATCACACTTCGGTCAGTCCCTGCTGATCTAGCGGCATTTCGTTGTACACTGTGAGCTCTCCAGAAAGTGCACTGTTATTTTTAGGAGGAATTGTAAGCAAAAAGGTATATATTTCAGGATTCTGCTTATATCTGAGCTGCAGTGGCAATCTATGGTTTGAAGCTGCTGCTGGTCAGTTGCTTGGCTTTACACATTGTACAAGAGGTGTTGGTATGCAGAAGCTGCCTTTGATGGCTGATTGAGCCTTTGAGAGATTCCCCTTTCATCACCACCACACCTCCCTCTTGCTCTTGGCATCATGCCCCCCCCCCTCACTACCAAGGTTGCAGGTGAAAACACACCAACATTAACCCCCCCCCACGCGCTTTTATCCCAACACATCTGCATGTCGCGTTTTTTGGTTTTTTTTTCCCCTGCTTTCACCATCTACGATGCCTGCACTTTTTCACGCATTGCCATTTTATATACTCAGTTATTTACAGACTTAGTGTAACAATGTACACCTCACACCCCCCCCCCCCAGCCCAACCTAGCTGGGTTGGCATATTCTCCCTGCGCCTGCATGTGTTTCCTCCTGGGTACTCCTGCTTTCTCCCACACTCCAAAGACATTCTGGTCGGTTAATTGGCTCCTGTCTACATTGGCCCTAGTGTGTTTTATTTATGCATGTAAGTGTAGCACACAGACCGAATTGGTTTGGCTGTTTGGTGCCAGCTTCTATTCCCTGTTCGGCACACTTTTTTTTTTTTACCGGGCCCTTGGGTTCCAGCAGTGTGGGGGAGCCCCAAAAGCTCAGACTGTGGCTCCCCAGCAGTGTTGCTGGCTGTAAGCAAAATCTCTGCTGACTTTGATGTAAGGGAAAACTTTGCAGATTCTGTAAGTGGGGGCTCTGGTTACCAGAGACCCCCTTATATCACAATTTCCCTTTACACCAGAGTCTGCAGTGTTCCTTCTTACTTCAAAGTTCTCTCCTTACATTAGAGTTTTTAGTATTTCCCCCCCCTTAAATTAGAGTACCCAGAGTTCTCCCTTTATATCAGTCTGCAGTGTTGCCCTTTACAGCGTAAGGGAACTTGGTGGATTCAGATGTAAAGGGGAACTCTTGTGATTAAATTCATATTAGAAATGTTATGTAATCACAAAATATTTGTATAGTTTATACTACAATAAAAAAGTTGCTGTGCACCGCTGAAGTGTTTGGGGTTGACTTGAAGAAAAGGTGGCAACCCTATCCAAGATGGCAGGTAGGGTGCCCACTGTGGGGCCCCACGATGGGAGTAATGAGCCCCAGAAAAAATGGGAAAGGGCCGCAGGGCTCGGAGGGAAGAGGGGGGCCTTTCATGGTTTCTTGCACCAGGGCCAGTTACACCTCTGTGTAGGGGTGAGCCTAAGGATACTCAAACCAAGCACTATAACTTGGCAATGAGGACTCAAATCTGATCTAAATTTGAGGTTGAAGGCACCCACTTTAACGTTTGTAATCCCAATAGAGATGCAGTCCTGAATGCAGAAAATAGTATTTAAAGATCTTCCAGAGGTGTTTAGGAAAGTCTCTAAAATATAAAAAGGCTGCTACTCACTATTTCTGATTTCCAGGCAGCCCTGTGCAGGGTCAGCAAACTTCAGTACTCCAGCAGCCTGTGTCCTGAATCTGTAGTGGACTTTCTGAAAATACTCCAGGAAGGATAGGAGCTGAGGTCCCCCAGCCAAGCGGTAGCTGGGACCCCACAAAGTGCTGCAGTCCAAGGTGAAACTCCCAGGGATGCCACAGCCATGAGGCTGGATCTTGCTCCCCCAAGAACAAGAGACATCTGCTCTGGGCCCTAGCCCATTTATACATCCCACAGCCCCCTGCTGGTTACCTACCTTAGTGACCAGAGATTGGCCATAGTAGGTGGGAGAAGGACCCCTGTCTGCATATTAATACCTCTATGTCCCAGGATCCCCTGGGAGATGGGGAAGCAATTGAGCCCAAACCTACAGTGCAGACCTAACTAATCAAACCATGACTCTGATTACAGGGAGGCCAAAAACTAAATTTAACAAGAACAATAACTCTATGGGGCGCTTCATAAGATAAAGACCTTAGGTTGTAAGCTCCTTGAGGCCAAGGACTAATGAGTGCAGAGTATGTAAAGTGCCGGAACTATATACCTAAAATAAACTTCTCAGTTGACCGAGTGTCAGTTGGTGAAGCTTCGGTGTGTGATTATTGTGAGAGTGAAGAGCTCTTGGCACATAGAATGTGTTTCTGTATCTAGTCCCATTCTCCATCTTGTCATCTTGGCTTTAGCTGTCGAAAGGCTCTTTGCTTCATTGTTGCCAGGAAACTAAAACTTGTATTTGTTATGTAATATATTTATAATTAGGTCTTGCATATTTTCAGTGTGGGCAAACTGCTTAGCTGAAATATATAGTTGTTAAAGCTAAACTCAAGCAGATAGAAGGCCCACATTATTGTAAAATTATATATATATATATATATATATAAATTTCTCTATCTTGGGGTTTTGGTATATCATAAGCTTAATAGCATGCAATGCCAAGCTGTGTTTTTCAAAGCGAGCAAAGTCCTTTCTTGTATTGAGAGGTATGGACTCCAGAGAGAGAGAGAGATAACATTTTGCCCCTGCACAAATCACTAGTAGGACCTCATCTGGAATATGCAGTTCAGTTTTGGGCACCAGTTCTCAAAGGATATGGGGGAACTGGAGAAAGTGCAGAGAAGGGCAACCAAACTGATAAGAGCCATGCAGGAGCTCAGCTGTGAGGAAAGATTAGAGGAACTGAATTCATTCTCTCTTGAGAAGAGGAGATTAAAAGAGAAGTATGGGGTCCTCCTTCTTTTTTTTTTTTTTTCCTCAGAATTCTACTTACCTCTGAGCATACAGCGTCGGTGCGGTGCTGCGTCTGTCCCCCGGTGCCTCTGCACTGAAAACCGAGCAATGGAACACTGCTGATCGCTCGGTTTTCACAGCTCCATGAGCAGAGAGCTGTAGACTCAGTCACAGCTCTCTGCACATGTATCTCTGTGCTCATGTGAGCGCTGAGCTGTGGATGGGGGCGTCTCGGGCTCTTAGCGGCTCAAGATGGGTGTCAGTCCAGGCACCTGGCGGATCCAGACTGTCGCAATGATGTGGTGCCTGGATGTCAGCAGAGAGCCTGTTTCAGTCCGCTCTCTGCTGAAAATATGTCACAGGAGTGCGAAACGAATTAGCCTCCTGTGATCCATAGAAGTACAGCCAAATGCACTTTGGCTGGACTTCTACTTTTAAGAGGGAGGATATGATCAACATGTACAAATGCATAAGGTGTCCATATAGTGAACTTGGTGTTGAGTTATTCACTGTAAGGTCTTCACAGAGGACAATGGGGCGCTCTTTACGTATGGAGGAAAAGAGATTTCATCTCCAAAAACTGAAAGATTTCTTCACAGTAATGCCCCGTACACACGGTCGGATTTTCCGATGGAAAATGTCCGATCGGAGCGTGTTGTCGGAAATTCCGACCGTGTGTGGGCTCCATCGGACATTTTCCATCGGATTTTCCGACACACAAAGTTGGACAGCAGGAGATAAAATTTTCCGACAACAAAATCCGTTGTCGGAAATTCCGATCGTGTGTACACAAATCCGACCGACAAAGTGCCACGCATGCTCAGAATAAATAAAGAGATGAAAGCTATTGGCCACTGCCCCGTTTATAGTCCCGACGTATGTGTTTTACGTCACCACGTTCAGAACGATCGGATTTTCCGACAACTTTGTGTGACCGTGTGTATGCAAGACAAGTTTGAGCCAACATCCGTCGGAAAAAATCCCAGGATTTTGTTGTCGGAATGTCCGAACAAAGTCCGACCGTGTGTACGCCCTATAAGAGTTGTGAAAATGTGGAATAGACGCCCTCCATAGGTGGTTCTGGCAAGCTCAGTAGATTGCTTTAAAAAAGGCCTGCATTCTTTCCTAAATGTACATAATATAACTGGGTACTGACCTTTTTTATAGGTAATGTTGATCCAGGGAAAATTTGATTGCCTCTGAGGATCAGGAAGGATTTTTTTTCCCCTGCTGTAGCAAATTGGATCATCACTTTCCTCTGGATCAACTGTGGGTATAGGATTGTGTATATGGGACTGTATGAGATGCATTTTTTTTTTTTTTTTTTCAACCTGACTAAAACTATATTAATGCAAGGATTAGAAGTGCCGCTTGGGATCAGTTTGTTGTGTACTGTACATCAGAGCGCAGAGAGGTAAAAGCAGCACAGGGCATGTTGCAGTGCAAGGAGCATGCTGACAGGAGGAGAGCTCTTGAGTTTGAGGACATGAGTTTGCAAGACTGTCAGATGCTAAATGAGTCCTGACCATTTAATTTCCTGCACTTCAGTAAAACCATGGGGTTTGTTCAAAGCTGTGATAGGATAGTGAAGGAATAACCAACTGCAGAAGTTACCACTGCACTTCTGCCTCCAATCGGCAAATTCCATTTAGGGAACAATTTTTTTTCATTTTTATATTGTAATTAATACATAACTAGTTTAAACAGGGGTCTTTAATATCGCTGTACTCTTAGGCCCCACATTTCAAGCAAATGCTAATTTTTAACCCAAATCTCTAGGTAATGAGATGGGAGGAACTGGCAGTTTGTTACATGTAAAAATACAGAACTAATATTCTCATTGCTCTTCGATTTAGGTTTGGTGCCGTGTTTCTTTGGGATTCTGGCTCATCTGTCGGTGACATTACAGGACACAGCAAAGTGATCAACTCTGTGGACATCAAACAGACCCGGCCCTATCGGCTTGTGACTGGCAGCGATGACAACTGCTCTGCTTTCTTTGAGGGACCACCTTTCAAGTTCAAGTTTACAGCTTCAGTAAGATTTTATATTATATTTTTTTTTTTTATGTTACCGGACAATATCAACAATATCAGCACATAGCTGCTTTTTAAAGTCTATATTTGGCTGTGGTGTGTGTGTGTGTGTGTGTGTGTGTGTGTGTGTGTGTGTGTGTGTGTTGTTGTTGTTGTTGTTGTTTTTTTTTTTCCTCAAACCTGGGCAGAGAGAAGACACAAATGAATGCAGTTCTGTATCCATTAATGCAACTTTAAATGCTTTTTCAGAATTTGACCTACTTTCAGCTTTTTGCAGTACCTGTACAGCTGGGCTGGAATGTGAGGTGGAAGCAGTGAGAACAATCAGTTTGTATGCTGAGAAGGATGCTGATAGGAAGAGAAATCAGAGTGATAGAGAGATGAGCTCATCACTTTGCTGCTGCTTCTTTCACTGTCCAGTCACTGGTTGTTGCTGGTCCAGGATAAGGATGGGCTCGGGCGTGTTCGCACACACCACATGCAGAGCCCACCAGGAAGTCGGCACCGTGCTGCGCTAATCACAGGCAGTGGACATTTCCGATCTCTGAGTGATGTGTATAGGGTGGGGTAAGAGCAAAAGTGATTGAGGTATTGGTAACTGTGATAGTGTTAATAGGGATCTACAATCTCTATATTAAAACATAAATCTATTACCACTGATTAACAGTGGAGTGATAATGCTGTGTTTAAAAGTGCATCCGTGCAAATGGTTAAAATAACCAAACAACCATAAAGTGACAGCTAGCTCCAATACCATAAATACATTGATGCAAATAAATATTAAATATTAGTGAGTAAATATCATAAATTAAAAAATCAAAATTAGTAATTTCCGACTGTGAATAATTAATAAAGTGCAACCCATCAAAAGGATGAATAAAATATATACAAAAAATATCGAAAATTAATTGCAATTAATGCCATCATCATCCAGACACATGTGTCTTAAAACAATGATGACAGCATTTGTAAAATTGAAGAAAAACAGTTCATAGATTTATAAATAGGTGGCGCTGTTGTAGAGGTAGAAAAGTCCTTCTATTAAGATCTGTGTATGTCTTTATGTGTTAAATAGGTCGTTCCTATAGTGGTGCCTCCTAGTTCAGTCTCTCAGAACTCTCACCTTAAAACAGTAGAAATCAAGCTTTGGTGAAATGCCTTTTGAAGTGTAGAAGTACTGTCTGGTAACTTCTCCTTTTTGCTACTCAGCTCTCCTTATTATCTCCTTATTTCCACCGCTCTAGTGTAGCTCAGACCCAGGGGAGGAAGAGGGGGGAGAGAGAGGGGGGGAGACAAAGAGAAGGGAGAGGGAGAGAGAAGATAGGCTCCACTAGTGTATTATTGTTTTTAAGCAAAGGGAGATATTTATTTAATCTATGCTCTTACATTTACAAGCATATAAAGAGGCAGAGTAAAAAACGTATGAGAAGCCTGGCGTTCTCAGCGCCCTCTCACTTGTGTAGACAGCTGTGTGCCGCTCCAGCCAATCCCTACGCGTTACGACACGTCACGTGTCTTCATCTGGAGATGACAATCACTTTTGCTCTTACCCCACCCTATACACATCACTCAAGTAAATATTGCGCAAAATCTTCTATATTATCATTTCATTAAGTGGTTGTGTGAGCACTTTTATTTTGCAGCAATATTTTTATTTTTATTTTTATTTTATCTTTATATCTATTCATTTATTAACCTACACTATCGTGTTATTAGTATTTGTCACATCCACTAGCGCGAAGGAAATTTTACTATTCATTTCCGATCTCTGCAGCCGCACATCGGGAACATGTCTCACTGCCTGTGATTAGCGCAGCACCGTGCCGACTTCCTGGTGGGCTCTGCACGTGGTGTGTGCGAACACGCCCGAGCCCATCCTTAGTACAGGACAGTCTGGACTCAGAAAGTGGGTTAAAAATCCAATTTGTGATTGCCATGGTCTTTAACACCTTCCTACCGACAGTACACAGATATGTGGCCTGACGGAATTGGGTCTTTATCCATGGGGCTGCATATCTGCATACATGTCTTTTCAGATTGAGCTCTCATCAACAATCAGCACCCGGGACTCCCGGTTTCCAGTCACCTGATCGCTTTGATGGCCTCTGATTGGCTATTAAAGTGATCAGTCACTGCAACCCGCCCATGCTAATAGCTGTCCTTTACAGTGCCCAAGTTTGTAATGCTGTACAGTGGAAACTTGTAGCTTTGTGTAACAAGAAGGCAGGCTTGAGCTGAATTGTACACAATTTGGGAAATTTTTTTAGTCGTTTTACTAAGACACCCTAAAGATTCCAGAAGGCACCTGGTAGTGCCAGGCACCCTTGTTGACAAGAGGCTGCCCTAGAATTCTATGCACCCAGGGGGAATAATGTCATCCAGGTTTTTTCTCCCCCTTATCTGTCCATCCAATTTAGTGTATTCCAAAAATGCTTCTGTGACCAGGAAGGCGCTGGGGATCAAATTTGTGCTATAGTTATCCAAACAATGTAAGCAGCATTATTATGTTACTTATTTTTGCACATTGATCTTTTGCTGTGGGAATGCGCAGAATTGTCGGTCTTTGTATTTTCCAAGCCTGATTTTCAGCTCTCCTTAATTCTAGGATTTGTCACTACAGGACATTTGTAAGCACCCCCCAAGTCACATTTTCACTTTCTGCTTTTATCTCTGGTATTCCTCCAGTTTTGCTTACTTAAATAACCCAGACAATGCTAAATAAGTTATGACTTGATTTGCATATTTACCCAGCATGGGATGTGAAAGGCGAGAGTTAAACAAATTACAGGAAGTGTCTGAGAGGCTTGTTTTGTGCTCATATTCACTCTGCTGGAATGTCCTCATTCATCTGACTTTATTGCTTTTTAGACCTGTTTTTTTTATAGTAGTTGTCAGTTTTTTTTTTTCCTTCTGCATGACTTTCACATGTAATGACTTATCAGGTGCTGGTTTAGGATATGTAGTTATTAGTATTAGGAAAAAACGCACGCACCATCTATTTTATAAATTGGAACACTTGGGCTGGGCAGCCAGTATCTTTTATTTCTAATTTAAAGTGGAACAATGAAACCAGCTTCTGTTTTTTCATTTTTGTATTGAGTTTCCACAATACCTTGCTCTTTGTTTTGTTTTTTGTTTTTCAAACTTTTTATTGACCACCATGTTTCTTTATATTAACACTTTGAGTAAATCAGTAAAGTGTATAGAAAACTATTTTCATGTAGCTCATCGTATTCATGGGGGTTAAAGACTGGAAGTATCCATCTGGTCGAGTGCCGCAAACAGTCAAATAAGAACTTTAACGTGGGATCATAATTTTTCTCAAACTTGTTCTCTCACAATTTCTCTTTGCCAGGTTGTCACTAAACCCAGCATATTGGGGCACATTTATAAAGCATTCAGAGTGGCTTTGACCAAATAATCACTGCTGGTGAATCAATGTTTGTGTGTATTTAAAACAAAAGAACTAGAAAGATTCACCTGCAGTAAATGCTTGGTCAATGACAACTTAAAGTGGTGATAACCGTTAAAAAAAAAAAAAAAAAAAAATCTCCAAACTACGGCCCTCCAGCTGTTGCAGAACTGCATGAGGCATTGTAAAACTGTGACATTCACAGACATGACTAAGCATGATGGAAATTGTAGTTCCTGAACAACTGGAGGCCCATAGTTTGGAGACCCCTGCTTTAGAGCATGTATAACAGCACAGTGCTTGTGCTGTGCAATGTGTCCCTTTTTTATATCATCTAAAATACCTTGTTGATCCTGCCTGGTGCTGCCCTCCCCTCTGTAAACTGACCACGTTTATCATGGCTGCTGATCCATGGTACCGTGGTCAGTTTACGTGCCTCCATCATCCCGCTGTCTATCCTCTCCCCCCCTGTCAGCTTGTCTGTGCGATTCTCCTCCCCTCCTGCTGCTAAAATAACTGTCTTATTCTTAGAATCCCCTGTGTTCGACCACGTTATGTGCCCCAGTATACGTGCTTTATTAAAAAAAAAATGCAGGTTTATACCTTATTTCATAGCGCTGCTCTGTGCTCACATGACTGCCCGCCACTCTCCTTCCGTCTGATGTCAGCGGGGGGATTTTCAGCCCCTCCTGCTGTAGTTTTCGGACCGAGGGAGGAGCGTAAAAAAAAAAAATAGAGGAGAAATCTTCCAATGGGGACACTAGTTCTGGTGACCTGGGGGTCCCCTAGGAATTCCCTTAATTTGCAGGGACTACCCAGCTCAGTAATTTTCTTGGTGACTTTTAATCTCTCTTCTCGGTTATTGAAACCGCATAGATAAAGGCCTGGCCATATACGGTGCAGATTTCTTTCCTGCAACCTCGATTTGCAGGAACATGATGAGGACAGTGCAGACATAATTGTCCGGAGCCAATGATGGTTTTCACCTGACTCCAGGAAATGACGTGTGGCTGCAGCTCTACATTTTGAGTTTTATTTTCTTACCTATTCTACTTACTTTCAAAGGCTGGGTTTACCTTTTGAAAACCATAATAAATGCAATTATTTCTTTTTTTTGCAGATAAAAAAAAAAGTGCTTTTTTATTTTTTTTCTAAGGTGCCTGCAGAGCAGAAACTATCAGCAGGTCACAGGTGCAATCTCAGGCTCCAATAAGAGTGATCTGCGCTGAAGTTGACTTTTCTTTCTTTTTTCTTTTTTTTTTTTTTTTTTTTTTTTTTCCTTTTCTTTTTCCTTTCTTTCTTTTTCGGTCATGCCTTGTTGACAACTAGGACAATTCTAATACAGAAGCTTTCAACCTGCTGAGAAATCTTCCTTTTTTTTTTTTTTTTTTCTTTTTTTAATAGCTGTTACTCCTAGTTTACTATGTAGATATATATTGCACCCATGTAAATGGTGTTGCATGGTGACAGTCATCGATGAGAACTCAGGGTTGCTGAATGTAAGGCAGATAGTTACTTTTTTAGTTTGTAGAACACCAATATCCCTAACTGTCCTATACTCCCTAAAATTCCAGATAGTCTAGCCCTTTGATTATAGCTGCTCAGCTGCCAACTGTGGGGGGTCCATTGATGTCTCCAACTTTGTATAGTTTGGAAGGCCTCCACTCTGTCTCTAATATAGTGTTTGCTATAACAAGACACAGTATTTCACTTAGCGGTGTACACATCGCAGTGACAGGGCCAGGCCTCATTAGACAGTTTGTGTCGCTCCTTCATTGTTTAATTTTATGCGTTCTAATTCCCAGCTGGCAAGTCCTGAGCAGACATACAACACAGAGTTTTTTTGTTTTATCCTTTTCTGTGTTCTGTTTGTGTCCCAAGCAATTCAGTTCTGGCTGACCCTTCTTAATAATTGATTCTCCTGCTGCCTGATTCCGTCAGACTGCCGAATGCATGTTACAGGGAAAGCCGTCTGTTCTGTGCAGCATCATTCAGTAGACTGCTGACATTTGGAGGGATTTTCAGGAAGAGTCTGGTTTCAGTATACATGAATGCGTATTAATAATTCAGTAAAGATTTCCTAAGAGCTAAAGTTATCTTTGCAGAGCACTATTTCTCTAAAGAAAATTGCATAACACAATAGTAATTTAGAAATGTGACACAATAATACATTTTAAAAAGGCACAAAATAAATGCACGTTCAGAACTAAACACTTTTTTTTTTTTTTTTTTTTATAAATTCCTGTTTTCAGAATAGTGAATAGCTCAGTTCCTTTGTCTGACCACTAATGGCTTTCTTTTTTAATAGAAATATATACAGACCTGTAATGAGAGCTGGTGTGGTCTCTTGTTTTTTTAACAGTTTGAGCTCATGCTCCTCTCCTCCTCCTATTCACTGCTTCTTAACAAAGTACATAACGTTCTAGTTTTATGGAATAATTACTCTCAATGTTGACATGCCATATGATTGGTTAGTACAGGGGTGTCAAACTCTATTTCATTGCGGGCCGCATCAGTATTCTGGTTGCCAGAGGGCCGGTTGTATCTGTAAGGCTATAAATTTACACAGAGATATATATATATTTAAAAAAAATATAATATGTGTAGAAGTTCAACCCCCCCCCCCCCCTCCCCCTTAAAATACCAGTGCGCTGAGTGGCAGGGTTTGGATGTAAGGATTTGTAAGAGCCACAGGGAGAAAGGCTTCTGTGTTTACAAGTGATAGTGGTGAGTGGAAGGCGAGAGACAGAGGTGGTTGTTTTCTGCCACATTCCAGCTCTAAAAGAAAAAAAAAAAAAGAGCGTCTCACTCGCTGTTCAAGGTAGGTGGACATCCTCCAAAATGCATGTCACCTGTACACTGCATTATTTAAATCAGCGCCAATTAAAGTTGGTCCTCATCCTTCCTTTTTTTTTTTTTTTTTTTTATTTTATTTTTTTTTTGTAGCAGTATCTAGGCCTCCCATGAGCATGTTGGCATGTTGGGGGGGGGGGGGGGGGGATTGTAAACTTACTGTTTTTTACCTTTTGAAGTCCATGAGAACAAAGCCATCAAGTTTTTAGAAACCTGCAAAGATCCAGTGGATGTATAAATATGCACATGTTTTTTGCAGAAAAAGTGCAGAAAAAAGCCTACATTTTGTGATCAGTGGATCGTGGGCTCCTGCTGGTACTTCATTGAAGGAATCTGGAGAATGTGTATTGACACAATGGACTGAGTGTGGGGACTGTTGCACTCTTGGTTCTTTTGAGAACTACAAATCAGGTCCGCCATGCTGGTGGACTGGACTTGTAGTTTGTACATTAAAAATACTGGATGAACCCTCTGCACACTGCTATAACCTTTCAAGCAAACTTTGCAATAAAAAAAATAGATATTTATTTCATACATATTCCAATACATGTTTTATGTCCCAATTTTTATTGCAGAGTTTGCTTCAAAGGTTATAGCAGTGTGCAGAGGGGTTCATCCAGTATTTTTAGTGTTTACTATGTGGTCACACCCCTTTAGCACCTGGTAGATCATATACTTGTACAAGCTATTGGGATTTGAGCACAGGTGTATATATTGTTTCTGTTGTATTGCAGGTCAGTGGCCAGACCTAAACTGTAGCTCTCCCTCCATTTTGTGTTGGTTTGCCCCATGTTGGCATTGTGTCCACAGTGGCAGAGAAGGACTGACCGTAAGAGGGATTACATTGACACAGTTGGCCGGCTTAAACATGTATTGCAATATGTGTGAACTAAATATCCCTATTTTTTATTGCAAAGCTTGCTAGACAGGGTATATAGCAGTCTGCAGAGGGGTCATCCAGTATTTTTAGTGTTCATATGTGAATCACACCCCTTTAGCACCTGGTGGATTATATGCATGTACAAGGATCTGAGCCCAGCTATATCTTGTGGTTTGTACATTCACAGATGTCTGATTTTAAAGCAGATAGGAACCCTTGATACAAGTGTAATGTGCTCATAAAGGTGAACGTGGCCTTTGCATCCTATCAGATGCGGTCACTATTCAGGTATTGAAGTAGACACAGGTGTCATGGCTGCTTGAATACAGAAGCTGGCAGCAGAGATTCCGCCATCAATGTTGAGCGTGGTTGAAGGTATGTGTTAGAATTCTATGTGTGTATGGCTAACCTTGGATCTGCCTTACCCAAAATCCGATTTTTCTGTATTGTGTAAAGTAAGTACAACTTTAAATTAGTGAAGTGGTTATAAGAGGGGTTTTTTTTTGTGTATAAGGTATCTGACTAACATATCATTAGACAGTGTCTGCTCGATTCACTTTCTTTTGTAAGCTGACCTAAGTGTGACAAGTGACGCCACCAATCCTTGCAGGTAAAAGGTAGAGTAGGTATCCTGTGTCAATTATTCATTCGTTTTCCACTGGAAGCCGCAACACTCTCCCACTGAATAGACGCTGGGCACTGTGTGATGGTCACCTAGAAAGATGAGTAGTAAAAGACCTTCTGCTATAAGGAAACCTTTTTTTTTTTTTTTTTTTTTAGTCTAAAAAGGATCAGCTCACAAAAATGGGGACCTTTCCACCCACTTAAAGTGGTAGTAAACTCTTCCCCATAAATTTTCCACATTTAAATTATCAGTAAAAACTGTACAAAGCTCTGTGTAGATGTCTCATAATCTGCTCTGTTTGCTTGTAATCTGTTCAGTTCGTTTTGTTGTCACCAGCGCTTGCGCATATTTCCCTGATTTACAGCACGCTCTTTGTGCCGTCAGTCCATTCAGAACTATGCCGTCACTCTGTCATCTCCTCTCTAAGAAAATGCACCAAGATACCGCGAGATTACAGCCCCTTGTAGAAGTTCCTGATGCACCCCATGTGACTTTCAACGTCACAGGGTGGAAACATTGGCATAATGCGGCACACAGGAGTAAAACACAGGTCTGGTGTAATACTTGGATAAAAACAAGGTTTGGCTAATGGTGGCCATCCACTAGAAGAAAAATCATTTTGAAAATCTGTCATTTGGACCGTTCGTTTATTGTCCAGTTAATGGGCACAAATCAAAAATCGTTTGTGATGTTTTCAGCTGAAAAATCAAAGGAGAAGTTTGGAAAACTTTGGCCTAACGGACGATTAATTGAAAGGTTAATGTGTTTCTTGCCCAAACAGTTTGCACTAGACATATGTGACAAAACGAACAAAAAAAAACAAATTCATTTATGGCGGTTGAACGATTTCGTTCAAATTTCGGTCATTACATGATGGCAAAATCGTCTGCTCTCACGATTTTTAAATTCATGAAGCAAGTGGAAGTTGAATTTGCTTAACTACTTCAATACCGGCACTTTCACCCCCTTCCTGCACAGGCCATGTTTCAGCTTTCAATGCTGTCTCACTTTGAATGACAATTGCGCGGTCATGCAACACTGTACCCATTTTAATTTTTAATCATTTTCTTCACACAAATAGAGCTTTATTGGGTATTTAATCACTGCGCTTTCTTTTTTTTTTTTTTTTTTTTTTTTTTTTTTTTTTTAAAAAAAGACTGGAAGTTTTGAAGAAAAAAAAAAACAAACTTTCTTTGAGGCTGCACTGATGAGGTGTCAATGATGACGAGGCACTATGCCACGCTGATAGGTGGCACTGGTGGACAGGCACTGAATGGCAGCACTGATTGGCATCACTAAAGTGAACTGAATGGTGTCGCTGATGGGCACTGCTGGGGCTTTACTGTAATCAGGGCACTGATGATCAGTGCCCTGATTACCTGTCCTGGTCTCCCCTGCAAGGAGATGCCGCTGATCGTCTGTTCTCGCCACACACACTGTCAGTGTGAGGTGAGGCGAGCCAGTTACTGGCACTTCTGCATTTACTTGTGACTAGCTGGCTGTAATTGGACACAGCTGATCACATGATAGATAGATAGAGATATATATATATATATATATATATATATATATATATATAGTATTTATCGGCGTATAACACGCACATTCATTTTAAGAGGGAAGTTTCAGGAAAAAAAACTTAAATTTTTAATAAGGAACTTTTGAAGCAAAATAAGGGTCAGTGCCCATCTGCAGCCTCACAAGTGCCATCAATGCAGCCTCACAATTGCCATCAATGTAGCAGCCTCGCCACTGCCATCAATGCAGCAGCCTCACCACTGCCATCAATGCAGCCTGATCGATGCCCATTTGCAGCCTAGAGGGGACAGGGAGGGGGGCGGGTCAAGCACCGACAGATTACATACAGTGAGAATCTCCTATGATAGACAGAACAGTGGCCCAATGGTGGCCCAGGAGACGGGACTTTCTATTACAGAGGCCGCCAAGTAAACAGGAGATTCTCACTGTATTTAATCTGACGGCGCTCATCCCGCCCCCATCCCTGTCCCCTCAGAGGCAGCTAAAATTCAGGTATTGGCGTATAACACGCACACGCTATTTGCACCCGATTTTCACGGTGAAAAAGTGAGTGTTATACGCCAATAAATACAGTATGTGTGTGTGTGTGTATGTGTGTGTATATATATATATATATATATATATATATATATATATATATATATATATATATATATATATATATATTTTAAAACTGTTATTTTCGGCCAAGTGCATCCTGAATTTTCAGTTTCGGCACTAAATTTCCATTCGGTGCACCTCCTAGTTCAAATGTTAAAAGTCCAGGGAAACTGAAAATGTACAAGGTTCCATTCTGTTTCAAAGCACATGGAGTGTTTTGTAGCATTCATTTCAGTGCATGGTTTTCTTCTGTCAGTTTTATTGAATGCATATTTTTGTGCAATTTCCAGGAAGTTCATCTTCATCGTCGTAAATGGTACGGCATGGTAAATGTACTATACATTCATAGAGCTACATAAATTGCCCAGAGCGACCACGCAGAAGAATTGTGCAAAATGTAATTTTGGGATGTGATCATTTTTATTTTATTTTTTCATAAATTTTGGCACTAACATTTTGTTTTTAAACTACAGTAGCTAGAAATGTGTGGCTTAAATGGAACACCTTGATAATAAAAATAATGTATATAATTATTTTTTTTTTCTCTTCTCTTCAAACATAGGACCATAGTCGCTTTATAAATTGTGTGCGGTTTTCACCCGATGGAAATAGATTTGCAACTGCAGGTGCTGATGGTCAGGTATGTTAGACACCAAAAACTGCTTTTCACTAAATCTTCATTCCCAAACTGGAGACACTGCTACTACAAATATGTGACTACTGCTTTCATATTTCACAAGTATAGAGAGCAACCAATTAATCTGTGTCAGTGTGTACACAAATAACCAGAGTTAAACAAACAATTTTTTTTTTCTTCTATTTACATTTTTTCTTCTATTTTTGCCCAAACAGATCCTAAAGTGATTTGTAAACTATCACCCTTTAAAGTGGACGTTAACTTCCATCACTGACTTTTACCTATAGGTAAGCCTATAATGAGACTTACCTATAGGTAGTGTAAATATCTCCTAAATGTGTACCATTTGGGAGATATTTACCGTACATGCAGCCGATTACATCACTGGCGCATGCGCTCTGAAAATGGCCACCCGGCTGTTCAATCTGAGTCCTGTGCCATGACCGGCGGCTCCTGCACGCATGTGCGGGAGTGATGTCATCGAGGCTCTGGCTAGTCACAGAGCTGGAGTCCTCGAACCCAGAAGCAAGATGGGTGAAGACTGAAGCAGCCTCCAGCTCTGACATCTTGCTGCTGGAGGGCTTTGTTTTAAGGTAAGTTTAACATAATGTGCTAATATGTGATGCATACTAGCACAATATGCCTTTACCTTGCAGGGTAAAAAAAAAAAAAAAAGTCCAGCGGTTCACAACCTCCTTTAAAACAACCTTTTCAGTTTAAAATAGAAATGAAAGGCAAAACATTTGTGTATAGATATACAAATATATTAGAAATACTTTTTTTTTTTTTTTTTGGTGATCACCTGCCCTCTGTTCTCAGCTGCATATGAGCTGGGGGGAGGCGAAACAACAGCAGCACAAAAATCCTCCCCATGAAAGACTGTGTGGGGAGGAGTGTCAGGACAAGTCTGATCATTGGAGGAGAGCAGGCTGAGTTCTCAGCATGAGAACTGACCACGGTGTGTTCTGCTTAGTGTGGTCAGCCTTTAATAGAAAAGCAGAAGGACTGGCCGGAACACCAGGGGTTTCACACAAAGGAAGCAATACAAAGAGAACAGGACACTTTCTCATACAAGTACATGGTACAGCAGGCACATATCAAGAATATGAAATGTTGGGTTTACATACTCTTTAAAGTGTTTGTTAACCCAAAAAAAATAAAATAAAAATTATTTTAAAGCAGATTACACAGTGCTTGTGCTGTGTAATCTGCCCCCTCTAAACTGTAAAAAAAAAAAACTGAACCTGGCACTTCCTGTATCCCCTCTCTAAACAGACCACGATAACCAGGGCAGCTCTGTCCTGATCACCGTGGTTCAAAGTGCGTTCCTCCGTCAGACGTAGCTATCCTCTCTGCTCTCCTCTCTCCCCCCTCACCCCCTCCTTCCTGCATGCCAGCGTCTAATGTGTCTGTCTCCACACCGCCCCTCCCCCCGCCGCTACTATTACAAATAAAAACACTAAAATTGGCACTGACAGCCCCTCTGTTAGAGGCTGGCATACCACACTATCCAAGTCCTTTGTAAAAACGAGCGCTCTAAATACCTCTTTAGACCTGTCTTCAGGCCGGTCACATGACTCACGGCTGCTTTACAGCTCAAACATTGCTTCTGTTGGAGGTTACGTGATCTCCCCAACTGACGTCAGAGGGAGATCATGGCCCCTCCCGCAGAAGCAATATCTCTGAGCTGTAAAGCAGCTACGAGTCACGTGATCGGCCTGAAGACAGCTCTAAACAGATATTTAGAGCGCTTGTTTTTACAAAGGACTTTGATAGTGTGGTATGCCAGGCTCTAATAGAGGGGCTGGCAGTGAATTATATGTTAGAGTTAACAAACAATTTTAAGCTTTAACACTAAATATAAATCTGGTAGTTGTACTCTAGTAACCAAATGTTGGCAAGGGCTGCTGTTGAGCAAGAGCACAGTGCCCATTCTGCATACTCAGTCACCAGGAATAATCATAGTATAGGCATTTTACTTTTTTATTGGGCTGCTTATAGAATATCTACTTTTGCTGTTATTTGGGGAAATGTACATAATTACCCTCCCTAGTCTCCCTCATCTGTTGGAGACCCTTGAAATATTCAGTACTTGTGGGTATCGTGGATAATGTGATCTACTTTTTCCCAGTAAGATGCAGTGCCCTGTGCGGCCAAGCACCATACCCGATTTGCTTTAATGTGGTCCAAAGTCTCAAGGCATGTTAAAACTGTTCAAACTCTGAGAATATATATATATTCCATTTATTATCAATCAGCTGTGTTTACTCCCTTTTTTTTTTTTTTTTTTTTTTTTAAATCATCACAACAGAAACTACCCAAATGACCCTGATCAAAATTTTACATACCCTGGTGATTTTGGCCTGATAACATGCACACAAGTTGACACAAAGGGGTTTGAATGGCTATTAAAGGTAACCATCCTCACCTGTGATCTGCTTGCTTGTAATTTAGTGTGTGTGTATAAAAGGTCAATGAGTTTCTGGACTCCTGACAGACCCTTGCATCTTTCATCCAGTGGTGCACTGACGCTTCTGGATTCTGAGTCATGGGGAAAGCAAAAGAATAGTCAAAGGATCTGCGGGAAAGGGTAGTTGAACTGTATAAAATAGGAAAGGGATATAAAAGGATATCCAAGGAATTGAGAATGCCAATCAGCAGTGTTCAAACTCTAATCAAGAAGTGGAAAATGAGGGGTTCTGTTGAAACCAAACCAAGGTCAGGTAGACCAACTAAAATTTCAGCAACAACTGCCAGGAAAATTGTTCCGGATGCAAAGAAAAACCCACAAATAACTTCAGGTGAAATACAGGACTCTCTAAAAACATGTGATGTGGCTGTTTCAAGATGAGTTGCACTTGAAGGATGGGCTGCATGGATGAGTCGCCAGAAGAAAGCCATTACTACGCAAATGCCACAAAGTATCCCACTTAAAATACGGCAAACAGCACAGAGACAAGCCTCCAACCTTCTAGCACAAAGTCATTTGGAGTGATGAGTCCAAAGTTTTGCTTTTTGGCCACAACCATAAATGCTACATTTGGAGAGGAGTCAAGGCCTATGGAGGTACTGAGGTGGATCGCTGATGTTTTGGGGATGTGTGAGCTACAAAGGCACAGGAAATTTGGTCAAAATTGTTGTCAAGAGGAATGCAGTATGTTATCAGAAAATACTGGAGGAACATTTGCATTCATCAGCCAGGAAGCTGCGCATGGGACGTACTTGGACATTCCAACATGACAATGATCCAAAACACAAGGCCAATGTCGACCTCTCATTGGCTACAGCAGAATAAAGTGAAGGTTCTGGAGTGGCCATCTCGGTCTCCTGACCTCAATATCATTGAGTCACTCTGGGGAAATCTCAAACATGCAGTTCATGCAAGACGGCTCAATAATTTACAGAAACTGGAGGCATTTTTGCCAAGAGAAATGGGCAGCTTTACCATCTGAGAAGATAAAGAGCCTCATCCACAAATATCACAAAAGACTTCAAGCTGTCATTAATGTTAAAGGGGGCAATACACGGTATTAAAAACTGGGGTATGTAAACTTTTGATCAGGGTCATTTGGGTAGTTCCTGTTGCCATTATGATTTAAAGAGTAAACACAGTTGATTGATAATAAATGGATTCAGCCAAACACTAACCATGAGTAAAAGAAAAGTTTGCGTTATTATTCATTCATTCATATATATATATATATATATATATATATATATATATATATATATATATATATATATATATATATATATATATATATATATATATATATATATATATATTTCACTTTTTCTTCAGTCCGCAAATATAAAGAAAGGGGGTCGTAGGACGAGTTCCCCTAATCAGATTATTGTACATTCTGGTTGTGATGTTTGTGGACAACTTAAAGCGGTATTAAATGCAAAAGAAAAAATGTAGTACAGTGGGGACGGAAAGTATTCAGACTCCCTTACATTTTTTTCACTCCACCCCATATTGACAGAAAAACACAGAATTGTTGACATTTTTGCAGATTTATTAGAAAGAAAAACTGAACTATCACATGGTCTTAAGTATTCAGACCCTTTGCTCAGTATTTAGTAGAAGCACCCTTTTGATCTAATACAGCCATGAGTCTTTTTGGGAAAAATGCAACAAGTTTTTCACACCTGGATTTGGGGATCTTCTGCCATTCCTCCTTGCAGATCCTCTCCAGTTCTGTCAGGTTGGATGGTAAACGTTGGTGGACAGCCATTTTTAGGTCTCTCCAGAGATGCTCAATTGGGTTTAAGTCAGGGCTCTGGCTGGGCCATTCAAGAACAGTCACGGAGTTGTTGTGAAGCCACTCCTTCGTTATTTTAGCTGTGTGCTTAGGGTCATCGTCTTGTTGGAAGGTAAACCTTCGGCCCAGTCTGAGGTCCTGAGCACTCTCGAGAAGGTTTTCGTCCAGGATATCCCTGTACCTGGCCCCTTTCATCTTTCCCTCGATTGCAATGAGTCGCCCTGTCCCAGCAGCTGAAAAACACCCCCACAGCATGATGCTGCCACCACCATGCTTCACTGTTGGGATTGTATTGGACAGGTGATGAGCAGTGCCTGGTTTTCTCCACACATACCGCTTAGAATTGAGGCCAAAAAGTTCTATCTTGGTGTCATCAGACCAGAGAATCTTATTTCTCATCATCTTGGAGTCATTCAGGTGTGTTTTTTTTTTTTTTTTTTTTTGCAAACTCCATGCGGGCTTTCATGTGTCTTTCACTGAGGAGAGGCTTCCGTCGGGCCACTCTGCCATAATGCCCCGACTGGTGGAGGGCTGCAGTGATGGTTGACTTTCTACAACTTTCGACTGCATCTCTGGAGCTTAGCCACAGTGATCTTTGGGTTCTTCTTTACCTCTCTCACCAAGGCTCTTCTCCCCCAATAGCTCAGTTTGGCTGGACAGCCAGCTCTAGGAAGGATTCTGGTCGTCCCAAACGTCTTCCATTTGAGGATTATGGAGATCACTGCTCTTAGGAACCTTAAGTGCAGCAGAATTTTTTTTCGTAACCTTAGTCAGATCTGTGCCTTGCCACAATTCTGTCTCTGAGCTCTTCAGGCAGTTCCTTTTGACCTCATGATTCTCATTTGCTCTGACATGCACTGTGAGCTGTAAGGTCTTATATAGACAGGTGTGTGGCTTTCCTAATCAAGTCCAATCAGTATAATCAAACACAGCTGGCCTCAAATGAAGGTGTAGAACCATCTCAAGGATGATCAGAAGAAATGGACAGCACCTGAGTTAAAGCGTTTGTAAAGGTGTTTTTTTTTTTTTTTTAAAATAACAAACATGTTATACTTACCTTCACTGTGCAGCTCGTTCTGCACAGAGTGGCCCCGAACCTTGTCTTCTGGGGTCCCTCGGCGGCTGTTTCAGCTCCTCCCCGCAAGCATTCACCACCTTAATGCGAGCTCCCTCGCACGGTGGTGAGTGCTTGCGGGCGCGCTCCCGTGATACAGCCGGCGGCTATAGCCGCTCGCTGTATCACTCGGCCCCGCCCCCCGGCGCGCCGCGTCATCGGATGTGATTGACAGCAGCGCGAGCCAATGGCTGCGCTGCTTTCAATCCATCCACTGCAGCCAATCAGCGGCCAGGGTGAGCGGAGGAACAGATGTCGGGAACGCGAAGCTGACTTTCGAGGCGTCAGGTAAGTAAAACGGGGGGGCTGGGGGCGGCGGTTCTGTCAGAAGTTTTTTCACCTTAATGCATAGAATGCATTAAGGTGAAAAAATTTTTACCTTTACAACCCCTTTAAATATATGAGTGTCACAGCAAAGGGTCTGAATACTTAGGACCATGTGATATTTCAGTTTTTCTTTTTAAATAAATCAGCAAAAAATGTCAACAATTCTGTGTTTTTCTGTCAATATGGGGTGCTGTGTGTACATTAATGAGGAAAAAAAATGAACTTAAATGATTTTAGCAAATGGCTGCAATATAACAAAGTGAAAAATGTTTAAGGGGGTCTGAATACTTTCTGTCCTCACTGTATATTGAAGCTTACCGATCATAAGACGTAGTGGCTGTATTTTTTTCTTTTTTAAACTTTTTCTCCCCACTGTTTTCACCTGGTGATCTGGCCAGTAACATACCTCCTGTATTATGCAATCCCCACTCTGGATGAATGAGCACAGGGGGCAGATTTGGACAGCAGCATTGTCCGTCTGGGGGGAGGATAGTTTTAGAAGTACAGGCAGATTTAAATACACTAACAATTTGAAGCTAAACTACAGCTAACGCTTTTATAATCAGTTACAACAACAGGTGTTTGTTGTGTTTTTTTTCTTGTCGTTTTTTTTTTTTTTTTGGGATAAAGGTTGTGCATAAATGAATAAAAGCTGATCATTGTAGACACATCTGTCTGTGTTGAATGGTCAGTCTTACCCACTGCGGATGAGGCAAGAGCTTGTTCTTTTGAAAAAAAAGACTTGCAGGAGGGATCACAAGATGAAAAAGCCTAAAAAAGGAAATTTTTGCAGCTAAGAATAGGCAAACTGCAATATAGTGTTTGCTTTTGGGTTTACTACTGCTTTAACAAGAGAAATGAATCTGTCATACCCTTAGCTGAATGCTCAACCATTATTAATGATTACATTTCTTCACAGATATATTTATATGATGGTAAAACTGGTGAGAAAGTCGGCCAGCTTGGTGCAGGAAAAGCTCATGATGGAGGAGTGTATGCTGTAAGTGCTGATTTTCTTTTATACATAATACTTCTTTCTTGCCCTTGAAGGCTGTTTCTTAAGTTTGTTTTCTCTTACACACTGGTAAAATTTCTAGTATCATTAAGCAAAATATCAGATCCATGCAGATGTTGTACATCCCACAGTAAGTAAAAGTATGGGCAGCCTAATTGGAAAAATAAAGAGTACCTGGATGGGTTGCTAAACAGGCAGCAAAAGTCTTCCTTGTATGCAAAAAGCAGCCACTGTCATATGGAGGTTTACATAAACTTATGTAAATACTATCCAAAAATTTGTTTGTCATTTAGTGGAGCGTAGTTGGAGCCAAGACAGCCCTGAAGCTTGCTTCTTTTAAAACTAAGCCAGTAATGGCAGGCATAATACTCTCATCACAGGTTTTTTTTTTTTTTTTTTTTTTTTTTTTTTTTTTTTTTGGGACAGGAAGTGAAGGTAAATCTCCTCAATAAGACTCAGATGATTTGGGGGGGGGGGGGGGGGAATCTGACGGGGTATAACCCTCCCTTGCTCTATCCAAAATGGTAAAAAAAAAAAAAAAAAAAAAGTTTTGCCTATAGTTCTACTTTTAAGATCTATGTAAATCCTAACAATAATATTTGCTCCCTTTTTTGTCACCATTGAAAGTGTTTAAGGCTCACACTATAAGATCGGGCAAACCGTTTTGTCCAAAGAATTTTCGTATAGCGTATACACTACTTTCAACTTTTGACAGCCGATTCCGAATTTTCGTATGAAAATTATCAAAGAGACAAACTCCAAAAAGTTTCTCATATGGGAACAGAACGATTTTCGTTTTAATGTGTACCGTTTTCGTACAAAAAAATCAGAAAAGAGAGAGACTGTGCATAATCGGAAACCATAAACAACAAAAAAAGCCTTTGTCACACGAGATTTTTCGTTCATCGGTTTGGATTTGCTGTGAAACAACGAGGAAAAACGGACGATCGTTCGCCCAATTTTCTTAGTATGTACCCCACTTTAGAGTTGTTTGGTAAGTGCAAAAAATACATTTTTGATCCTACCAGAAATCTATTGAGATGATCACTACTTGTGTTCTCTGCCTCTGATGACCAATACCAGTTAGCATGGTTTCCAGCTATCTATGTTATGGGGAAGGGGGTGATGTGTTCTGTAGTGCTGTCCCTACAAAGCTGCTCCTCCCTAGATTAGTGCACTACAAGGCAGAGCATGTGTCCTTTATTACATATGCTGTGTGCACTGAGGGTCAAGCTGGGTAGACACTATGTTTTATTTATTTTTTATTTTGTTCAATCCAGCAGGCTGAACGAAAAAAATGGAGAGATCACCGTACTAACACATGTGATGTTAGTACGGTGATCTTAACCACTGAGCTTTTGTGTTCTGACAAAGGGACTGCCCCCTACCAGAACATATTGATCAACACTGGTCAGATGTTGGTTTTCCAGCATGCCCGCTCGAGGAGAATCTGTAGAACAGGCAGCTGTACACATGGGCCGAAAGGCAGCCGATTCCTGCCGAACTGAATGTTTTCAGATGATTTAAGGCCCCTGTGTATCCAGGTTTAGATGCATTTGATTTGTCTGTGCATCGGGGGGCCACTGAAACAATAGCCAAACAAATTTCAACTGACATTAGCCCCTTGACACCAACAGTATGCATATTTGCAGCCTCTCAGTGGGTGGGTCCCAACGCTAAGCATATCTGTGGTCTTGTGTAAACCACTTTTCATGCTGAGAGTGCTCCTTGCACGCTCCCAGCACAGTAGGCGGTGGGGATGCATACTTGCGATCAGGAGCTTTCCGATCATGTGACCGCTGTAACAGCCAATCACAGCAGGCACATGACCCAAATGCCCACCTCCGCCTCGGGGGTGGGGGTGGGGGGTGGGGGAAGTATGTGTGTGCGCATGTGACCTTAAATTTATACTAAAGTGTTTGGGGGTTTTTTTCTATAAAAAAATAACAAGCGTGTTATACTTGCCTGCTCTGTGCAGTGCTTTTGCACAGAGCAGCCCAGATCCTTCTCCTCGGGTTCCTCTTTGGCACTTCTGGGCTCTCCCTCATGTTGAGTACCCCCATAACAAGCAGCTTGCTATGGGGGCACCTGAGCTGCAGCTCCATGTGTCCACACAGACACTGAGCTGTTGCCTGCCCCGCCACCTCTTTCTCCTCATTGGCTCACTGACTTTGACAGCAGCAGGAGCCAATGGCACTTCGCTGCTGTCTCGGGCAATGAGGGAGAATCCCGGGCAGCCGAGTCTCTCGTGCAACATCACTGGATCGAGATGGGGATCAGGTAAAGTTTAGGGGGGCTGCTGCACACAAGTTTTTTTTTTTTTGTTTGTTTTTTGTTTTTTGTTTTTTTTTTTTGTTTTTTTTTTATCTTAATGCATAGAATGCATTAAGATAAAAAAAAAACCTTTCTGCCTTTTTAAAACCACAAGTATAGTTATATTTTTTTTTTATCCTATCTCTAGTCAGGATTATGCCTACAACAAACTTGGGGCCCATTTACACCAGAAACACATTTTTGCAAGTGAAGTGACGTGCATTCGACACACTTTTTTTTTTTTTTTTTTTTTTTTTTTTTTTTTTTTAATGCTCTTTTGCGGTGCATTTTTCTAAGCTTGCATTTTCCTTGAGATCACTTCTGTGTCCTTTTCTTCTTTTGGGCTTTTATGTGCAGTGCAGTGCATTTCCATGCATTTCTGTGTGTGTTTCTGTCCATTTGCAGTGCAGAACAATGCAGCTTTCTGTACTTATTTCACTGCACTGCAATAGTGTGAACTATGCCCATAGGATAACTTTGAATTTTGGATGTTGGAGTGCAGTCAAAAATGCATCCCACTGCATCTGGTGAGAATGGGCCCTTAATGTCCGGTTATGTGCACTTGGTGTTTCTATGGTAGGCTGCCACAGATCTGTACACTGCAGGTTATTTTTCTTTCTTACATTAGGGACTGACCGTTATCTTTTTTTCAGGGCCGATAATGATTTTTCAGCTGCCTTTCAGGCCGATAGCTGATATCAGGTGCCGATTTTCTGTAGATTTCAAATTTCGATTTTGGAAAAAAAATAGTTTTTTTACTTTTTTTTTTTTTTTTTTTTTTTTTTTTTTTCATTGCTGTCACAAGGAATGTAAACATCCCTTGTGATAGTAAAAGGCAGTGACAGTTACTCTTTTTATGGAGGGATCGGGGGTCTATAAGACGACCCCAAGCCCCTCTTGCACTTGAAAGTATTCAAAACATCAAGATCGGCGTTTTTGAATACTTTCTACTTTTTAAACAGGATCCTTTAAGATGCCAGTAATCCAGAAGTTATTTCTGGGGGATGTCCCCTCCCGCTGCTTATAGTAACAGCCGAACGGCTGCTGAGACACAGCATGTTGACCGTCCGCTCTAAAGGACCATACTGGGTTGATGCCTGCAGCTGCATGCATCACCCCGGTACAACCCCTTGAAGTAATATTGGTAAGTTTTGTGACCGATGCTTCAAAAAAGTAAATATCGGTCGACCCCTATTTTTACATCCTCACCCAGAGTATAAACCTTTAAGGGAAGTAATACTGTGTTTTCAGTGAGCATGTAACATTCACCAACCGTTGGTTTGATTTGAATATCTCCCTCTAGTGCAGTGGTTCTCAACCCGGGGGTCAGGACCCCATCGGGGGTTGAACAACGATTTGCCAGGGGTCACTGAATCCTGGGCTGTTCCTAAAGCCCACGCTGCTCTCCCAGCCTTTTCGCGGCTGCCCAGCTGGGCTGTTCCTGGAGCCCACGGCCGCCCACTCAGCCTCTTCGCAAGCCGCCCATTCAGTTCACGTCATGGCTGGGGGGCGGAGACTAGAGGTCAGCTGAATGGTGGGGAAAGTGAAGTGTGAGGGGCTGGAGGAGACCGTATCTTCTGATTTCGCATTGGTGTCACTGCTAAAAGACACCACAAAGTCAGACACAGTGAGTAACACTACCTGTGATTAGAGTTGCCATTAAAAGTCCCCACTACAGTTCTCAGATCAGCAGATGACCTTGATCAAGAGCACCTAAGTTGGCTAATCAGAACTCCCACCCCAGTATTGCCACTCAGTCTATTCCCCCCCACTCAGTAAGAGAAGGAATAAAGATAGAGAATACATGGAAGGGAGAGGAAAAGAGGGGGAGGAACAAAGAAAAAGGGAGAGGAAAGAATAAGAGAAAGAACAAGAAACATGGCTAGAGAGAGGGATGGGGGGGGGGGGGGGGGGACAAGAAAATTAGGATAGAGAAAGATAAAAGGAGAACAAAGAGAGCGGTACATCCTAAAATGTACCATAAGGGGTTTTAATATTGTACGAGTGGAAGGGACTCAGGGAGCGCTAAATGTCCGTGGGTTAGGGGCGCAAATTACTTGTTTGTCAGCAACCCAAGGCAAGACCACGCTTTGAAAATCATTTTACTGTTAGGGGTCCCCACAACCTGGGAAATTTTATCAAGGGGTCACGGCACTAGAAAGGTTGAGAACCATTGCTCTAGTGGTTATGTGTAGATCAGGGAATGTGATTAGCACTCTTGGCTGCTGCTTCATATATAAATGTGGTTTAGTAATGCTGACACGTGCCTTTGTCTGATTCATGTGCAATGGAGATGCTAATGGCAAGTCCATTTTAAAGTTGGGCTACTTTCACGCTGATGGTGTTTTTAATCCTTTTTTTTTTTTTTTTTCTTGCTAAAAATGCAAGAAAAATATCTCCCTTTAAATCCTTTGGGACTCTTCACACTACTGCGGTGCGGGTGTGGTACGTTTTTAAAAAATCCTGCATGCTGCATCTTTGGTACACTTTTGGAAACTGCACCAATAACGCAGCTCCCCATTGAAATGAATGGGAAAACCTGTCAAACGCACCGAATTTGTGTTTTTGGTTAGTTTTGTGAGTCACTGGTGTATGCTGGAATTGGGCACCCAGAGAACGCACCGGAAATGTATCAAAAAATGCGTAATGTGTGTTTTTTAATGCATTTTTTTTAATGAATCCGTGTGATGGCAAAAACAAAAAGTAATCTTGCAGCTTACTGGTCTTAAGATGAGGTGCCTGCATTCTTGTATCGTTTTTCAGTAGGTATGCACAGATACCATTTTTTTTTTTTTTGAGTACCTCTTCTTCTTTCTTCCTTCTTTCTTCTTCTTTCTTTCTTCTTTCTTCTTCCTGTGATCGCTGAGGGGGGATGGGAGCGTTACTGGAAAATGGCTGGATGGGACCTTTGGGGTGGTAGAGGATAGGGCATGAGGGCTGGGCTATGTTTGTTGGCTGTGAACATAAAAAAGCAGGGATATGCAATTAGCGGACCTCCAGCTGTTGCAGAACTACAACTCCCATGAGGCATAGCACAACTCTGACAGCCACAAGCATGACGCGCAGAGGCAGAGGCATGATGGGACTTTTTTGCAACAGCTGGAGGTCCGCTAATTGCATATCCCTGTAATAAAGGAATGTATGGTCAGCCAGTTATTCACTTTCAGCAGTGGATAAGAGTAGGAGGCTTTAGGAGCTGAGGACAATGTTGGAGGCTGGTGGGGGTGGAGGAGGTGGAAGCTGGAAAGACATGGGGACAGAGGGAAGGAGAAGACTGAGAACCCAACAACACATTACTGCCAGCACTGTTCCTCCCCACAAACACCTCTACACACTGTACCCCCTCCCACCACTGCACTCCTAGTGAAAAAAAGTCGTATGTATAAGGGAAAAGAGAAGGGTTTTGCTTGCAAGATTTCAGGTGAAAGTTGGGCTATTTTCACACTGAAGTGCTATAACGCCAAAAATAGTGCCTGCAAAGCGCCTCTCCTCTCACTCCAGTGTGAAAGCTCGAGTTCTTTCACACTGGAGCGGTGTGCTGGCAGGACGGTAAAAAGTCCTGCAAGCCGCATCTTTGCAGTGCTGTAGGAGTGATATATACACTGCTCCTAAAGCGTCCCTACCCATCGAAACCCTTTTTCGGCCGCTTTCGGGCACTAAAAGCGCCCTGCTAGCGGCTGAAAGCTATTGCAAAAAAGACAGTAAAGCGCCACTAAAAATAGCGGTGCTTTACTGCCGACGGCCCAGTGTGAAAATAGCTTAAAGGGAAAAGAGCCTGAATTAAGAAAAGGAATGCAGCCATCACATATAAGGACTTCTGAGTTTCAGTAAATTACATTTTTAGTTTTTAGGTTTAGATACGTTTTACAGTAATTTAATTTCACATTGACAAGACTGCGCAGTTTTACTTTTCTGATCTCCTTCCTTTCAACAAGGTTGTATGTCTGGATGTACAGCAAGCTGTAACCATTCTGTTTTCCCTTCTACTACAGATTAGCTGGAATGCTGACAGCACTCAACTTCTGTCTGCGTCTGGGGACAAAACAGCAAAAATCTGGGATGTTGCGGCTAACTCAGCAGTCACCACGTTCAGTCTCGGCACAGATACGCTGGATCAGCAGTTGGGATGCTTGTGGCAGAGGGATTACTTGCTGAGTGTTTCTTTGTCTGGCTATATCAATTATCTGGACAAAAATAATCCAAGCAGACCTTTACGTGTGGTCAAGGTAAACTATGAAAAGTGTTTTTTTTTTTTTTTTTTTTAAATGTTCATTTTGTATTATAAAATGCTTTTGCATGCATACCTAGTTTATGTTCTATCTTTGGTGCATTTAGACTGGTCAGCAAATGTGTAAAGTATTTTAGTTTATGAAACTTGTAACCTAGGCATTGAAATTCAATGCCTTGTAAATGTATTGTCTTCCTTAGAAATGGCGTATGCATTGTGTCGCAACCTCATTCTTTACTTTGAGAAAAGGAGGAAGTTTAAACCTCTCACAAACTCCTAAAACTTAGTGAAAGCAAACACCCTAGGCTGCTATGACTGATATCCCCTCTCTAGGAGAAGAATATTTTTTTCTGTAGAAGATAAATCCTAAATTACTCTTACTGTAAAGAACTCCTTCCTAAATGTATCTGTAAAACTGTGTCTCCTTTATATTTAACATGAATTATTAATATACACTCACCGGCCACTTTATTAGGCACACCTGTCCAATTGCTTGGTAACACAAAATGCTAATTGACCAATCACAGTGCATTTAGGCATCTAGACGTGGTGCAGATGTCTTGCCGAAGTTCAAACTGAGAATCAGAATGGTGGAAGAAAGGGGTTTTAAGTGACTTTGAACATGGCATGGTTATTGGTGTCAGACGGGCTGATCTGAGTATTTCAAAAACTGCTGATCTACTGGGATTTTCACACACAACCATCTCTCTGGTTTAGAGAGAATGGTCAGAAAAAGAGAATGTCCAGTGAGCGGCAGTTGTCTGGACAAAAATGCCTTGTTGATGTTGGAGGAGAATGGGCAGACTGGTTCGAGTTCGACATAATAGAAAGGCAACAGTAACTGTAACCATAATCACCACTCGTTACAACCAAGGTATGCAGAATACCATCTCTGAACGCACAACACATTGAACCTTGAAGCAGATGGGCTACAGCAGCAGAAGATCACACCGGGTGCCACTATTGTCATCTAAGAACAGGAAACTGAGGCTACAATTCACCCAGGCTCACCAAAATTGAACAATAGAAGATTGGAAAAACGTTGCTTCGTCTGAGTCTCGATTTCAGATTATAGGGTCAGAATTTGGCATCAACATGAAAGCATGGATCCATCCTGCCTTGTAGCAACGGTTCAGGCTGGTGGTGTAATGGTGTGGGGGATAGTGTCTCGGCCCCTTAGTACCAATTGGGCATCCTTTAAACCCCATGGGCTATGCCAGAGTATTGTTACTGATCATGTCCATCTCTTTATGACTACAGTGTACTCATCTTCTGATGGCTCCTTCCAACAGGATAATTCTCCATGTCACAAAGCTCAAATCATCTCACCACTGGTTTCTTGATCATGACAATGAGGTCACTGTACTCCAATGGCCTCCACAGTCACCAGATCTCAGTCCAGTAGAGAAGCTCTGGGATGTGGTGGAACAGGAGATTTGCATCATGGATATGCAGCCGACAAATCTGTAGCAACTGCGTGGTGCTATTGTGTCAGTATTGACCAAAATCTCTGAGGAATGTTTCCAACACCTTGTTGAATCTATGCCATGAAGAATTAAGGTGGCTCTGAAGGAAAGAGGAGGTCCAACCCGATACTAGCAAGGTGTACCTAATAAAGTGGCTGTTGAGTGTATATCTCAACTCTAAAGTCTAATGCACATGGGCACTTGAGGCAATACAACATAAAATTGCAAGCAACATTCTGCCATCCTTGGCTGTACACGAGTATACGCAAAAGTGAAAAAGTATTTGCCCACTTCCTGACTTTTATTTTTCCATATTTGTCACACTTAAATGATTCAGATCATCAAACCATTTTGAATATTACACCATGATAATCTGAGTAAATACAAAGCCACATTATTTTTTGGGGAAAGCTGAGTTAAATTGCACTTGCCACACCCAGACCTGATTACTGCCAGATCTGTTGAATCAAGAAATCGCTTAAATAAAAGCTGTCTGACAAAGTGAAGCACGCTAAAGGATTTCAAAAACTAACACATCATCCTGCGATCTAAGAAGTTCAAGAATGGATAAGAAACAAATTAATTGACTTGTATGAGTCTGGAAAGGGTTACAAAGCCATTTCTAATGCTTTGGGACTCCAGTGAACCACGGTGAGAGCCATTATCCACAAATGGAGAAAACTTGGAACAGTGGTGAACCTTTTAAGGTCAATGTCCATATTTCAACAATAAGAAAGAGACTGGGATCAAATGTGAGAGTTGCAAGGTGAAAGCAGCTGCTCATCAAAAAGAACACAAAGGCTCGTCTCATTTGTCAAAAAACAGCTTGATTATCCCCAAGACTTTTGGGCAAATATTCTGTGGACTGACTGAGTTGAACTTTTCAGAAGGTGTGCATCCTGTTACATCTGGAATAAAACTAAAACAGCGTTTCATTAAAAGAACATCATACCAACAGTCAGACGTGGTGGTGGTAGCGTGATGGTCTGGGGCTGCTTTGCAGCTTCAGGACCTGGACGACTTACCATAATTGATTGAACCATGAATTCTGAGCTCTACCAGAAGATCCTGAAGGAGAATGTCCGGCCATTAGTGCCTGACCTCAAGCACACTTGGGTTATGCAGCAGGACATGATCTAAAACACACACAACAGCAAGTCCACCTCTGGCTCAAAAAACACAAAACTAGGGTTTTGGAGTGACCTAGATAAAGTTTGGTCTCAAATCCAATTCAGATTCTGTATCATGACCTTACACAGGCCGTTCATGCTGGAAAACCCTCCAATGTGGCTGAATTAAAACAATTCTGCAAAGAAGAGTGGGCCAAAATTGCTCCACAGCAATGTGAAAGACCCAGTGCCAGTTATCACAAATGCTTGATTGCAGTTGCAGGTGGTACAACCAGTTATTTAGGTTTAGGGGGTAATTATTTTTTTCAAATATGGCCAAGCAGGTTTGGACAGGTTTTTTGCCTTTTAATAAAGGGAAATCGTCATTTAAAAACTGCATTTAGTATTTACTCGGGTTATTGTGTAATAAAATTAGAAAAAAAAAATCTGAATCATTTTACCTGTGACAAACAAACATGCAAAAAAAAAAGGGGCAAATACTTTTTCAAAGCACTTTATGTCCTATCCTACTTGCATAAACCTGTGCACAGCCATAAATCCATGAAGGCACACAAGCCGCGTTTAGGGATTTACGCCCATGTGAGTTTATGCAAGTGTGGCGTATACTCATGTACAGCCATTTATTACTATGGATGGCTGTACACTGCAGCTGTGTCTCCAAGGCATTGAAATAAGCCCACAATTTACGTTGCATGGCCTCGTCAGCTTGTGTGCGGGAGGCACAAATACTCATTCCAGAATAAACCCAATTTTTCTAACCTCTCCCAAAAGTATGTTTGAGCAAACCATTAACTGTACAACTCTGCAGTATGCATTTATATATGCACTTCCCATGTGTTATCCCTTTGTTTTTTTTTTGTTTTTGTTTTTTTTTTAAATGCTGTATATACAGAAAAATACCCATTGATCTACCAGAAATACAGTGTGCTCCTAGCTTGTTTGCACTCAAAAGACCAAAAATTCTGTACAAAAATTCTAGCTATATCTAGTTGGTGTAAAATAATTGTGTATTGCTATTAGGTTTTGTTTATATTCTGCAGGGACACAACAAGTCTATCCAGTGCATGACTGTCCACAACCTTGATGGCCGATCGACTATTTATACTGGCAGCCACGATGGGCATATTAATATCCTTTTCTATGTCTTTGTATACTTTTTGTTGTTAAGCTTGGCATTGCACACCTTACGTGCATCCATTTGGGTAAACGGCTTTTTTTAATATGTTTTTCAAAGACATTCATGTAAAAATGTTTTTTCTTTTGTGTGCCCTAATACAAATCTAAACCCAAAACAACTTTTTCTCATCCATTGAGGGACACAGTAATGCCGCGTACACACGAGCGGACTTTCCGGCAGACTAGGTCCGACTGTCTTTCCGACGGACTTTCTGACTAGGTCCAACGGACTTTCCGAACCAACGGACTTGGCCACACACGATAGGACTAAGTCCGTTCATAAGTCCGTTCGGTTTGAACGTGATGATGTAAACGGGACTAAAAATAGAAGTTCAGTAGCCAATAGCTTCCCTTGCGTCGTATTTGGTCCGTTGGACCAGCAAACAGACGAACAGTTTTCACAATTTTAGTCCATCGGACAGATTTGAAACATGTTCTGTTTCTAGGTCCTCCGGATTTTTATCCTGAAAAGCTATCGGACTAGCCCACACACTATCGGATTGTCTGCTGGACTAATCCCATTGGACCTAGGCCACTGGAAAGTCCGCCGGACTAATCCCATCGGACCTAGGCTGCCGGAAAGTCCGCTTTTGTGTACGCGGCATTAGGCTTCATGTGCACGCGTTTTTTACAACCTCTCCTGAACTATTTAACTCAGGGGTCTTCAAACTACGGCCTTCCCAGTTGTTCAGGAACTACAATTCATCATGCCTAGTAATGTCTGTGAATGTCAGAGTTTTACAATGCCTCATGGGATGTGTAGTTCCACAACAGCTGGAGGGCCATAGTTTGAGGATCCCTGATTTAACTTGACAGATAGTAACCCATGTTTAAAACGTCTGCATACCGTTTAGCGGCGTTTTACCGCGTTTGCGTTTAAATGCCCAAAAACTAAACTGCTTATAAACGAAAAGCTGCTAAATGCGTTTAGCCGCGTTTTAGAAGCATTTGGCATCAGAATCGTCAAATTTCGGCGTCTGAACTCTATTTTTTTTTTTTTTGCCTTTAAAAAAAGGCCTATAAACGCAACTGCCTAAAACCGTCATTGGTGTCTGCATATGGTGCATTCCAGACTCTGTGTTGTGGTTAAAGTTTGCTGCAAAGCATTTTTTAAGTGTGGAACTGTTGGCATTGCCTCAGTGCTTGAACTGTCTCTGAACACTTACTTGGTCAGTAGGCCGATTAGGCAGAGCCCTGGGCCTAGTTAACTGGGAGCCTTTTGTTTCCCACTCCTGCTTTTTGCTGTAGAAAGATTAATGTTGTGGGATGGAGTGCCGAAGTCATCCTCTGGGTGAAGTGTCACACGTGTCTTCCGAGCTTTCTTTGCTCTCATACAGTTTCAAGGAGGAATCTCCCTGCTGCTTCTGCTTTAATAGAGCTGCATCAAAATGTTGATCTTTGATCAGTTCCTCCTGCCTGCAGTGACTTTTGGCACCTCTAACCAGCAAAAGAAAAACACAAATTGCACCATCCAACAATTTGTGTTTTAAAAACAAAAGTTTTAATTGAACAACATTTGAAAATACAGTCAAGCATGGCCAAAAATATTGGCACCCCTGCATTTGTCAGATAATGAACCACTTCGCCCAGAAAATTGTTGCAATTACAAATGTTTAGGCATTCTCAGGTTTCTTTTGTTTGTATTGGTATGACGCAAAAATCTCACCTTCTCAAAATTGTAAGAAATAATTGCATTCCAAGTTTGTGATGTTCCTGTAACCTGTGCCGTTCCTTCCGAGCCATGTGCCGCAAATGGCGGCTCCCATGCGCATGCGCGGTAGTGACATCCTCATGGCTCCGGCCAGTCAGAGCCGGAGCCCGCAAACCTGGAAGCAAGATGCGTGAAGATAGAAGCGCCTGCAGCGCTGACATTGTGGCTCTGAAATGGCTTTGTTTTAAAGGGGTTGTAAAGGTTTGTGGGTGTGTTTGTTTGTTTTTTGTTTTTTTTTTATTTTTTTTTTTTTTATTGAAATAACAAACATATCATACTTTCTGTCCTCCTATGCAAGAGTTTTGCACAGAGGGGCCCTGGTCCTCCCCTTCTGGGGTCCCCCAGTGGCGCTTCTGGCTCCTCGTCTTCTCGAGTCCTCATCTTCTGGAGACCCGCATTTCCTGGGGGCACTCGTGCGGGCGCACTGCCGAGTGCTGCTGCTTCCATTGACACAGACAGCAGGACTCTGCCCCGCCCCCTGGCTCCCGTGTCACTGGCTTTGATTGACAGCAGCATGAGCAAATGTACCTGCTGCTATCAATCCAGCCAATGAGGACCCATGACAGCAACTGGTGCTGCTCTGCTCGTCCCCATCGCTGGAACGATCGGGCTCAGATAAGTAAAAGGGGGGGCTCTTGGAGGCTGCTGCACTACAAGAGGTTTTTCACCTTAATGCCAAGAATGCATTAAGGTGAAAAACCTTGAGGGTTTACAACACCTTTTAAGGTAAGTTCCACATATTGTGCTAGTATGTGATGCATACTAGCACATTGCGACTTTGTCTTGCAGGGGGAAAAAAAAAGTCCAGCGGTATACAACTGCTTAAAGTCTGGTGCAAGAAACTTGAGAGAACCGGTGCGCTGTCACCTTCTGAGGTGGGAATGCTATAAGCAAACAATGCAAAGAGCTGCTTCTTTTAATTGCCTATCCATGAAGATTGAATATATAGTGGAATTTAATAGTGAATGAAATCCCCCATGCATATCGGTTGTACCTTTTTATTTATTTATTTATTTCGGTGTGCTTTCCTTAATCAACTTGTGCACATTACTTTGATGCTGCGTCAGGTGACAATGACACTTTCTCTGGAAAGGGCCACACAAACCAAGTGTCCAGCATGGCCATTGACAGCTCCAACCAGCTTGTTACTTGCAGCATGGATGACACTGTGCGTTATACTGATCTCATCAACAAGGCCTACAGGTAAACAATGCTGATTATGTGATTCTTTCTGTACTGTATTTGTCAGTGTCTTACTGGATAGAGGCTGTGTCTACCTGGTTCCTGTAACTGATGCTGTTTTCAAGAGAGAAATGTGTAGGTTTTAGCACACAAGTGTGTACTTAATAAAAAAGAAATCACTATGTACAATGTGTTTTTTTTTTTTTTTTTTTTTTGTCTGTCAAAACCACTCATATCTTTCTGTGATGATTTATAGGGCCTGATCTTTCATTAGAGCTCTCAGTCTATGCTTGAATTCAGCCCAAGGACAGACTGCATATGATCACCATTGTTTAGTAATGAGAAAAGGGCAGTGACTTGTCACACGAAATTTGGCTTGTACCAGACAAATTTTGACATATATATGGGCACCCTGGTTGTACACAAGTCAATCCAAGTCGATTGAGTTGTGTACAGCCAGCCTGTCGGTTTTTTCCTGAACAATTAGCGCTGCTGGCTATAAGTCAGCAACACTAATCATTGTGTCCTTCCAGAAGGAAAGGCTCCCTGCGGGCAGAACATAATGGCACGGCAGGATAGATTCCCCCATCAACACCGACTGACTGTGTTGATGGGATAATCGAGCAACTATCTTTCGCCTTTCTATGGCCTGCTTTAAAGGATAAGCTCACCTTTTGTAACCTGTTGCATCCTTATTCAGGGTGTAACAAGTAACCATGTTACAAATGCAGCGGCCCCCGCTCCCCTGTTCTGACATCAGGGGATTATTTGAGCGCTGTGGTAGTTCATTCATGCTTCCTATCGGTGTAACTACAAATGTCTTCTTTTTTTTTTTTTTTTTTTTTTTTTTTTCGTAAAGGTGAACTTATTTAACAATTCATTTTTTAGTGAGTTAACTCTTATTACCCAAAATCTTGTTGCTTTGTTTTACTTTTAATTTGATAATTGAGCCGGGATATAGTCACTTTCTCTGTGGGCTCTGCAAAGTCGCCATGGTTGGGCATCATCAACACTATATTAATATTCTATTTTTATTCAGAAAAGGAATACCTGAAAAACATGTGGAAAAAATTATCAAAGTGGAGTTTTTTTGTAGCAAATTACCAGGTTTTGTTAGAAAACAATCAGATTTTATTTTTTTTCTTTATCAATTCTTTTGTGTTAATTTTTTGCTCCAGTTACTATAAATCTGTCATATAATACCTTTTATACTTGGCGGTGTAACCTCCTTTTTTCTTTTTTTGTGTTTTACCTTTTCAGTGCTCAGGATGCCGTGAAGTTGGATGTCCAGCCAAAGAGTATTGCTGTAGGATCTAATGGATATGTTGTATTAATCAACAGTAGCCAGGTACATAGTGGTGGGTTATGTTTGTTTCCATGGCACGGAATGAGGAGAGTGGTTTTACTAGAGCACACAATATTAGAAGACATGCCTAACCCACCAAGTTTATCATTTTTTGCCATAATGATTGTTATTTTCAGAACAATCTTATGGCTTAAAATATTCTGTCAAATCACGCACGTTATGGTGAATACTAGGACTGTAGTGAGTAGTATGACTGCAGTAATTCTTTAATTTTATACATGAACCCTAGTGCTATAGTACTGATCTTAAACCCAGCTATACCTGTAAAAGACTGTAAATACTAACTTTCCATATTCGGGGTGTAACATGTTACGAACGGACCAGCCCCCGGACCTCCCCGATCCCTGCCATGACGGTTATGTGCATGGAAAACTACAAGGTCCGGCAGCCTTTGTAGCTTATCAGATTGTATTGTCTTCCCTGTATGGGCAAGTAGATACACTGGCAGATCTGCTGTAGACCTGCATGGCACCAGTGATCTGATCGCTGGTGCAATGCTTTACAGTCTCCACAAAAAAAGATTAAATAAATGCACTTTTTTTTTTCTGCAAAAAATGTGCATTTATTTATTTTTTTCCAAAAATTGAACTTCTCCTTTAACCAGTGCTCGGCCGGACGCTGATAGAACTCACATGACTGCTATATACTGCTGATGAGAAAAGGTATTTTAGCAGTTTATATTTACTAAAATAATTGCATTTCCATGTTCTGTGTACTGTGGGAGACCAGATATAGTGAATGCAGGGTCCTGGGTTTAGTAACACTTTAATGCTCGTCTCTCCCACTGCCAGTGCTGCTGAACCCTGCTTTAAGAAGGAGCGATGATTTCTTGTGAAAAAAAAAAAAAGGAGCGATGATTAAAGAACATCACTTTTTGATATTGATGAATTAAGAAGGCTATAAAAAAGGCTAATTATATTTAGTCAAGTGTCAACTGAGAAGTTGTTTGCGTATGGGTCTTTGCTGGCGTTTTTATAAGTGAAATAATCGCCCTGATGCTTTAGCATTTGTCAGGGTTGGAAAATGTAGTTATGAGGGCTATGTCTGTGGGTACAGTACTGTGCAAAAGTTTTAGGCTGGTGTGAAAAAAAAAAATGCTGTAAATAAAGAATGGTTTTAGAAATAAAAGTGTTAATGGTTTCCATTTTGTTAATTGATAAAAATAAAGTAAATGAACAGAAGAGAAATCCAAATCCAATATTTGGTGTGACCACCCTTTGCCTTCAAACAAGCATCAATTCTTCTAGGTACGCTTGCAGACAGTTTGTAAATTGTTAATAATAAACCAAAAAAAAAAATTTATATATAATTATTTTTTTTTTTTTTTTTTTTTGAAGCATTCTTACTTTACAGCATTTCTTCCAACCTGCCTTTAAACATTTGCGTACTAGAGTTGCGTAGAGTACTGTATGTGCCACTCTTATAAATGCGTTGCTTGGTCCCCACACATGATGTGGGCTTTTGGCACTTGCATCAAATACGCATATCTTTCAGATTTGGCCATCGTTGTGGATGGACTAATCTATTGTGAAAAAGGCCTCTTGCAGCCAAGCAGAATTGTCAGGCAGCCCTTTCTGTCTACAAATGGCCAGCCTTAACCAGACCACTTTGGTTTATCAAGGAGTTGAATTCTACTTTTGTGAGATCTGCTTTCCGTTCCCTTCACAGATTGTCCTCCTGAAAGACAAGAAGAAAGTTTTTGTTGACCCTCTGGATTATGAGCCGGAGTCGGTCGCTGTCCACAAAGGCTCTGGAACAGTTGTTGTTGGTGGAGCGGTAAGTTAAATGTTATTTTAAGGCATAACTGGTCTGTGTTTAATCTAATACTCCCACATATATTTACTCATGCTGTGCTTTACAAGTTAATGTCATACAAATTACTGAGCATGTGTACAGATGGTGTCGGAGTAAATGAGGGTGGAAATGCTCTAACCTTCTATATAAACTGGATTTATACCAGCTGGGATTCACTGCTGTACATGCTCTGGAACCTCTGTCCAGTCCAAGACAGGAAGGTATCATTAGCACTTCAACTGTGACAGTATTAAAACGTTTTATTAAAAGTAGGCAGGAAGGAAGGGCGATAACCTTCTATCAGGTTTTTATTGTGGTCTGTGTCCCTGCTGTGGAGATCTCCTCCTTCTCCTCATTTACTGTGTCCTCCTTTTGTGGTCAGAAGGAGGGAAGTGAAGTGAAATCTCCCAGATTGGAATGACAGTACAAATCAAAGGTTGTAAGCCTTCCCAACTCTAACAAAAAGATGTTTACACAGGAGTTGGGCCTTAATGGTTGTTTCTTTTCAAATTAAATGCAGATTGCATATTCTCACAGATATCTATGAAAGCTGCAAAACTCTATCCAGGTGGCTTTGCAGCTGTGGTCTTGTAACCCATGAGAGTGGTAATGCTGGGGCATACTATGGAGGTTACTAAATTGAGGCAAAAGCTCACCAGGGGACGGACTGTTCTGCTATCTTTTTATATCGAGGATGCCACACCACAGGAGCATCAAGAGTCTTGTTCCCAAGAGCTTGATGGTAGGGAGCAGGTGGCTGTACCATGAAATTTCAGTTGTGACCGTATGCTAGAAGTCTTCTATCTTGTTTCTTGGATGTGTCTCATATGCGTAGGGCACACTGGCTAAAGTGCAGGATTGCAGAATCCTTGTGTAAAAAGCATTTGGCCTTCAAGAGACCGTTTCTCTGGAACAGCACTTGACAATATCATTAAGGATGCTATTGATGGCAAGAGCACTTATCTTCCTCAGCAGAAGTGTAAGGAACGAACTACAAACATTTTCCTCTTGTCAAGAAAAAGCCCCTTTTAGTTTATTTTTGACCCCCACATTGAGACATCTCAAGCTTGGCACCACATCCACCTGCAAGGACTGGCACTCAGTTTGCCAAGTCCTCAAACAAGCCTTCCTCTGCATGAAGGTTCAATCCAACTTGTCAGAGGAATGTTGTTTTTTTAACTTTTGCAGCTGCTTGGACAGCTTGCATCTCAGACACTTGGGTGTGGGAGATGGTGTCCCAGGGCTACAAACTAGACTTTCACTCCCTGACCCCTTCTTGGTTTTGTACCTCCAATCTTCCTGTGTCACCACGATGATGCGCAGATCTCCATTAAAGCGTTGGTAAAGGCAGAAGTTTTTTTTATCTTCATGCATTCTATGCATGAAGATAAAGCCTTCTGTGCGCAGAAGCCCCTCTCGGCCCCTTAATACTCACCGGAGCCCCATCTCTGTCTAGCGATGTCCATGAGAGTCTCGACTGTCTGGAACTCTCCTTCCATTGGCTGAGACACAGCAGCGGCATGATTGACTCCCACTGCTATCAGACAGTTGGCCAATCAGGAAAGAGAGGGGACGAGGCCGAACCGCAGCTCTGTGTCTGAATGGACACATGGAGCTGCAGCTCGGCTTGGGTGCCCCCATAGCAAGCTGCTTGCTGTAGGGGCACTCAACAGGAGGGAGGGGCCAGGAGTACCTGAAAAGGAGGATCTGGGCTGCTCTATGCAAAACCACTGCAACAAAGTAGGCAAGTATAACATGTTTGTTATTTTTATAGAAAAAAAGGATTTTACGATCACTTTAAGCCGTCTTTGGTCTTCTGGATCTAGGGGTCATTTTCCAAGTTGCTTTGGCAGAACAGTTCCTAGGGCTTTACTCCAGTTTCCAAGCCTAAAGGGGGAATTCTCCTTATTCTGTATTTCAAAGATCTACTTGTCTTCATGTCCAAAAATTCCTCAAGGAATCTGCCATCACCCTCCTTCACCAGGTAGACTGGCTTCTGTGGACATCAAAGCTACTGACTTGCATGTCCCTATCTTTTCAGTGCATCAGAGATTTATACACTTTGCTGTGGGGCTCCTGTAGTACCATTTCTTGCGCCAACCATTTAGCCTTTTATCTAACAGTGCTCCGTTCTAGTGGCATCACCATTGTTGGATACCTAGATGATCTCCTGGGACAGTTAGTGTGGACCTGTTGAATTACCTGAAATTGACCGTCTAGATGTTAGAACGATTCAGGTGGTTCCTGAACCTTCAGAAATCATTGCTGGAACTGACCAACCCATCATTTCGAGTATATGGGTGTAGAACTGGACACTCCAGGCTTCTACAACACTACATACTGTTGTCGCGAGACAAGTCGATCCAGGCCTTAAACAGATCGGTTCATCCATCGCCAAGGACCAGACTCTCCCTGGCCCGGTGGCTCAGGAATACAGCTCTTTGGGCTGGGGAAGGCGTCCTGGAAACCTTGTCCATTGTAGGGAACTTGATCATCCTCGGGGTCTTATCTCCCGAATGGCATTCTGGAATTTCAGGCAATTTGTCTGTCTTTAAAGCGGTGGCTAATCCTACTGGAGGGTTGTATGATCCAAAAATCTGTCCAACACTTACCTTAATGTCATTCTCTGCATTAAGGTAAAAAGCCATCTGCATGCCTTCTGGACACAGAGCGGGGGCTCTGGAGCGAGCATGCACGGGTACCCCTAAAGCAAGGCGTTTGCTATTGGGGCACTTGGTGGGAGGATCAGAAGCAGGGGACCCCAGAAGAGGGGAATTGGGGCTGCTCTGTGCAAAACATTACACGGAGCAGGTAAGTTTTAACATGTTAATTTTTTTAAAGGGAAAAAAAATCACTGTTAAAATAATAATTTGACCACTAGATGGCATTGTAACATCATATTCTGACCTCAAGTGATATATAGAAGTAAACGCAACTGTAATTATATTTGTATTATGCTTCAAGATGCTGTCATTATTGCTAAATTACTATAACTCACAGCAGCTTGCTCCTTATCTTTGTATGTTTGTGCCAGCTGCAAATATTGTGGTCTTATTGTCTCAAATTTTTGGGCAAGCTTCATTAACTGGGATCATAGATGGTAGGATCATCTGAGTATATCAGCTGGCAAACACTTGGCTGTATACAAATATAGGTTGGTTATTTGACTACAACCAACTTACAGGTTTTGTACAGTTTATACTATTACTACAATACTAGTGGTAACAGTCTTGGGTTGGGGTTTTTTGGTGCCGAGGGCAGCTTAAGACCTGCATCTAAAAAGTAATTCTGTCCTGACCTTTGGTATCTTTTTTTTTTTTTTTTTTTTTTTATAGGATGGCAACATCCACATGTATTCCATTCAAGGAAACACTCTAAAGAACGAGGGAAAGTCTCTGCCAGTCAACGCTGCAGTAACCAGTCTTGCCTATTCTAACGATGGTGCCTTCCTTGCCGCTACTGATGCCAACCGTGTGGTCACAGTTTTCAGTGTTGCTGATGGATATGCAGTAAGTGAATGCTGAAGATTGGGGTTATGCTGCCTTTACTTTTTAAGCTCTCGTACAGAGGTAAATAGAGAATGATTTATTGATGTAGTATGTAGCCTAAGGCCTCCTTCACATGGGCCATTTGTGTTACAATCCGCAGGGGATAAGTAAACAGTTCCCCTGCTGAATTGGAGATGAACGGTACGGATGTCACTTTCGTAACATCCGCGTCTGTTCATTCTTTTTTAAACATGATTCTTAAAGAAGAAGTAAACCCATCAGGGTTTACTTCCTTTGTTTCCCTGCAAAGGTAAAGCATAATGGGCTACTATGCATCGCATAGTTTTGTATCTTCTGCCGCTGGAATGGCAGGGCTGCGGTGACGTCACTCCTGCACGTGCGCACAGAGCTGGCCTTAAATGTGATCTGAGCTGGGAATGTGTGGCTCAGGTCACATTTTACGCTGATAGGCAGGGGGACATTTATGATAATAGAGACCACTAAGGTCTCTTCTGTTATAAAACCCTGCCTGACAGCGGATTTTACATTCCATGACTTTACTAGTACTTTAATGGGCCCATACTAGATTTGTGGGCAGGCGGATGTAAACGGAAGTTTGTTCATTTATGTCAAACTACCCCAGATCTGCCACAATTGGGTGCATTTTTTATTTTCTTGTCTTTGAAAAACTCGGAGGTAATCAGATGTCCATTTACATCCGCCTACCCATAAACTAACATGAGGCTTTCTGAAAAACTGACAGGTGGTTCTGAACGGCCATGTGAAATTAGAAAAATGTAAGCACCAATAATTATGTACAGTATATGTTAGAGCCCCCTGGACTGACAGCTCTAGTAGACTGGGCCCTACATGTGTATTGACAATGTTAATGGCCTGTCCCATCTCTGGGATGCTGACAAATGGGTAGATCAGCCCTTCCAAGTTGAGGTCTTGGCCTTTGGTGCCAATTTTTATATATATTTTTTGTGTGCGTGTTTGGGCAAACGTGCATGCTCTGTTGAATATTTGTACATGTTTATAAAAATCTCTTTTATTGATTTTCCTATCCACCATCTCATATCTTTAGCTAGCTTATGTTTTCCGCTCCTTTATCATTAAACTGTCCTTTAGTCTACATAACCTGCAGATTTATATTATATGATTCTAATCCCCTACTAAGTAGTTTGAACAGTAGCAACATATTATCCACCTCATTTAATCCTTTTAGCACATATTCTGATAACACAGCCTGGTTATTAGAGCATGACTGTATGGGATGGGCAGTTACTCTGAGAAACCTAACATCACTAGTTTGTGCATTAATTATTTAAAATCACTCACAGGGGTTGTAGAGTGTCTGTCTGTTTTTAATTTAAAAAAGTACCCTTCCTATTCATCTTGACCTAAAGTACCCTAGAAATTCCCCATCCCAGCTGCATACCTAATTTTAGAAAATGACCATAGCATTCTCTTCAGCCGAAATCTTCTACTAGCCGTGCCGACACATTGGGACTGATTTACTAAAACTGGAGAGTGCAAAATCTGCTGCAGATCTGCATAGAAACCAATCAGTTTCCAAGTTTTTTCTGTCAGCGTAATTGAACAAGCTGAAGTTAGAAGCTGATTGGTTTCTATGCACAGCTACACCAGATTTTGTGCACTCTAGTTTTGGTAAATTAACCCTATCGCAGGACCTTTTTTTTAGATTTGTATAGTCTCCTCATTCTTTTAGCCCGGGTTCACACCTATGCGAATTAGATGCGGCTTACACCGCATCTAATTCGCAGGACATTTTAAAATGCATTCATATGAATGTATCTGGTTCACATATGTGCGTTGCATTCGCACTGCGCATTGCACAAAAAACGTGTGCGTTTTTTGGGCATTGCGGTGCGAACTACAAGCCTATTATCTCCTATGGGAACGCATCTGATTCGCAGATGCATTGCGTTCTGAACAAGGATTTTCTCTTTCTCCTCACTACACCTCCCCCTCTCCCCCCCCCCCCCCTCCCTCCCCCTCTCCCTGCTCTCTAATCCTGAGCAAAAACGCAATGAATCCGTCGAACAGGAGATTTTTATCTCCCCAGTGAAACCTGAGCTTCAATTCGCACCGCACATGTGTGAAACCGGGCTTAATGTCCTGCGAATTTTGGTTTTGCTGTCTAATTGGAGAGATTTTCTTTCCCTTTCTGTCCAGACATAACAGGAAATAAGCAGGAATTGCCTTTTAGATAGCTGTGACTGAAACAGGTTTCTAACTGAAAAATGTCCCCTCTCTTCCTTTTGGGGTGACAACTGTAAAATGCTGGATTCTTTCTTTCCCGTCAATGGTTACCAGAACGAGTAGATTGTGAATCTTTCAAGTGAGGGCACTAATGGCAATGAAAACCTGACCCCCTCCCTAGGTTTGGCTAGAAATGCATCGAAATGTTAACTTATATCATCTTATTGTGCAAGCACTGGAATGTACCCTAGAAAAACATGTAGCCTACAAACTGTTTTGTCTATATTAACAGGAGAAAGACAAGTTCTATGGACACCATGCCAAAGTTGTGTGTGTTGCTTGGTCACCAGACAATGAACATTTTGCCTCCGGAGGAATGGATATGATGGTTTTTGTTTGGACCTTGAGTGATCCAGATAAACGTGTTAAGATGCCAGGTACGTGTCCTTTCTCCATGATCTTCATAAATGTAACGGTGCTGTGCCGAGAAATTGTCACTAAGTTCACTAAAGGTCATTTGTTATGTCAGTTTGTTACATTATCTCCCTGCTTCTCCACCTCATCCAATCAGAGGAAGCTTTATATTCATTCAGAAAGTGCAAAGCATGCTCTTAAATGGTGACCATGCTGAGCAGCTAACTTTGTGCTCAGTATGCAGCAGGGCAGCAGTTTGGCAAGGGATCGGAAAGCAAGTGGAGATCACTGGAGTAGCAATATCTACTTTGGTGATTTCTAGCTAACTGGGATATAGCATAGTATATAATATGTATGCATAGTTACATTGGTCTAAGCTGGACCTGAGTAACTGTGTATAAAATATCCATACCTGAAATTCTTCTTTTACAGGAAAACAAGAGAACCCCAACTGACCGCTATTGGTGACTTTTTCTTCTAAATGCTATTTGCTTTGCCTCTTGTTTTTAAATATTTGTGTCACTAAATATCCAGATCAGAAAAGCCGTAAAAGTGTCAAGTCCATATATGCATACTTGCTCTGGTTCAAAGCATTTAAACCTGAACCTCAGGCAGATATAAAGGCACAAATTAATGCAGCTATGAAATTACAGTGGTGGCAAGCACCGCTTGATCACTAGTACCTACAGGTAAGCTTATAATTAAAGCGGAGTTGCACACAAAAATGGAACTTCTGCTTTTCGGAACTCTCCCCCCCTCCGGTGTCACATTTGGCACCTTTCAGGGGGAGGGGGGTGCAGATACCTGTTTAAGACAGGTATTTGCACCCACTTCCGGCATCGACTCCCATGGGAGTCTACGCCTCTTCCCGTCCCCACCGCGCTGTCTTCTGGGAAACACACAGCTCCCAGGAGAGAGTGGAGACCACTTACGATGCGCAGCGCGACTCGCGCATGCGCAGTAGGGAACCGGGAAGTGAAGCCGCAACGCTTCACTTCCTGATTCCTGCACCTAGGATGGCGGCGGCAGCTGCCGAGAACCGAGCGGGTTCTCGGCGTCGCCTGCCGACATCGCTGGACCCTGGGACAGGTAAGTGGCCATGTATTAAAAGTCAGCAGCTGCAGTATTTGTAGCTGCTGGCTTTTAATTTTTTTTTTTTTTTTTTTTTGGCGGTGTGGGTGGACCCCCGCTTTAAGGATGTAGGAATATCCCCTAAACGTGCATCGTTTAGGAGATGGTCTCATTCGTAGCAGTCAGTGACATGCTGCAATCAAGGCTCCCGTATCACGGCTTGACCATTGAAATGACTGGAGTCCACGAACCCAGAAGAAATAGCAGGTGAAGATGGAAGCCCCGGACAGGCGTGACGGCACACTGCTGGAGGGTTTTGTTTAAAGGTAGTATGTGATGCATACTTGCACATTATGACATTTAACTTGAAGCGGAAACTTTTTTTTTTTTTTTTTTTTTTTTTTTTTTTTCAATCAATAACTTTAGATGACATTTACTCATCACAATAGACTTGATTAAAACAATCTTGTTTTGTTTTGTTTTTCTTGCCTTGAGATAACTATAAGCCTTTATTGTTCATTTAGATACCCATCGACTACATCACGTGACTGGACTGTCCTGGTTGGATGAGAACACGTTGGTCACCGTATCCCATGATGCCTGTGTCAAACAATGGACTGTCACTTACAAATGAGCACAGAGCATGGACCAGCACAGGGATAGCTAGGACTACTGCAATTGGAGATTCTATAAGAAAAATATATATTTCTGTTATATGCTTTTGTGGTTTGCCACATTCTCATTCTTCAAAAAAAAAAAAAAAAGGTGTCTTTTATCTATAACAAGTCTTTTCAAAGCTTTAGTCAGTGACCGCTTGCTGGTAAATAGCTCCTATGCATCAGGTGTTGTGACCAACATTCCAGAGGCAACAGTCATATCCTCAAGTACCCAGATTGGGGACAGGTTCTAATGGAGAGTTTATATGTGTGTGTGCTGTAGAATCACATAAGACAGTACATACTGCTCATTTTTTCCTGTTACAGAACATTTCTGTATCCGCTGTTATAGTGACAAAAGTGGTGATCTATTTTTTAAACTCTGGTGTGCAGCTACTGTGTATTGTTGCTCTGCTTGTCCATAAAACTGTTGCCTCAACACCGAAACAAGTCCTCACGTTAAATGGGGTACCTTAAAAAGAAAAAAAAAATAAATAAACATTTTTTATGTAGTTAATGTTCTGATTTTTTTTTTAACGGTGATGTTTGTTAATGTAATTTATGTTTTTGTAATGTTTGATTATTGGGAAAACCCATCTTAAAAAAAAATGGGATAGTCTGACCGTTGTTAAATGTGTTACAATGCAGCCTTTCTCTGATAATGGGCTCAAGCCTTTTATTTTGTTATGGTCCAGGATGTGCAACTTCGCAGTGGGGCGTCAGCGGTTAAGCGTTATTTTTTTTAGCAGCGTTTTAGATTTTCGGCTGCTAGCGGGGTGCTGTTAACCCCCACTAGCAGCCGATGAAAGGGTTAATAGCGCCCGCAAAGCGCTTTGGCAGCGCTGCCCATTGATTGATTTCATTGCACTACACAGGTTTTCTTTCTCATCTATTGGGGTTCACAAAGTCTTGAACCCATGGGTTATACTGCTGTCTACAGGGAGACTGGACACTGGCAAACACACCTCTAACAGAAGTTTTTTCTTGGTGGGTAAGAAAAATGGACAGGACATCTTTATTTGAGCTCTGCTGTAGTAAAGACTTTTTTGTAGCAGTTTTTTTCTTAGAATTTTTTTTTTTTTCTTCATTAAAGACTATGAAAGTTTTCCCTCTTATCGGCAGCTATCCAGCATGGTAGTCCTTAGTTTGGTTTTTGGACTGTATGTATAGGGACCCCGCTGGACTGGATGTGGAATTGCCCTAAGGGCACTGGGATCTGCATAGGACAATTTTCAGACTTCATTCTTTTCAGCTCTGGAGATTCAAGCATTGCCTCTGCTCTTGCCCTTGCCCATGCATGAAAAACTCTCTTATTTTATTTCCCGCTGGCTTTCCTGTGGGAGGGGTTAACACTGTGGGACTGAGCACTGATTTAATCTGCTGTGTGTAGTGTTGTGCATGTGCTATGCGCTCTGTCCTGCCATACAGCATTAAGGAAGCATCTCCCCACCATTGCTCGTGTGCCACAATGGAACGTTAATCTTTAGGATTGCCCACTTACAGCTCTGGTCATTACGACCTTCTGGTCACTGACACTCATCTGCTACCTGCTGTTTGGATTTTGTGAGTGAGTGCCCTGTCCATGACGTATCCTCTCTAATTTTTGTTCCCAATAAACTGAACTGCTGTACCCTCCTGACCTCCACCCCACCAATCACAATTGATTTTCATTCGTCTCCTAAAATCTACTATTTTCTTTCTTATCCACATTTAGCTCTAAATTATCTACACCAGGGATATGCAATTAGTGGACCTCCAGCTGTTGAACTACAAGTCCCATGATGCATAGCAAGATTATGACAGCCACAAGCATGAGACCCAGAGGCAGAGGCATGATGGGACTTGTAGTTTTGCAACAGCTGGAGGTCCGCTAATTGCATATCCCTGATCTACACCAACCCACTAGGTTTCCTATTCCCTGCCGATATGCAGCCATGTCACCATCCCTTATCAACTTAAGAACCGCCCTACATACATTTACTGAGGCAGGACGGCCCTTAAGTGCAAAATCACAGCCCGGTATGTGATTCTTACCGGCCTGCGATGGCTGATGGCCACCCGCGATCGCTCGCTGGAGAGAGGAAGGGCTGCCTATGTAAACAAGGCAGATCGTCCTTCTGTCAGACAGCAAAAGACATCTGTGATTCCTGCTAATCTGGAGCACAGATGTGTCTATGGAACAAAGTTAACCCTTTGATTGCCCTTGATGTTAATCTCTGCCCTGCCAATTTCATTTATATAGTGTCAGTGCATTTTTTTTTTTTTTTTTTTTTTATAGCACTGATCACTGTACTGGTGTCACTGGTCCCCAAAAAGTCACCAAGTGTCAGATTTGTCCGCTGCAATGTCGCAGTCCCGCTAAAAATCGCTGATTGCTACCATTACTAGTAAAGTCATTAAAAATAAAGTCCCTAAATCTATCCCATAGTTTTGTAGATGCTATAACTTTTGCGCAAACCAATCAATATACGCTTTTTTGGATTATTTTTTTTTTTTTTTTACCATAAATGTGTAGCAGAATACAAAATTGGCCTAAATTTTATTTGGGTACAGCTTCGCATGACCACACAATTGTCAGTTAAAGCGACGCAGTATCGCAAAAAATAGCCTGGTCAGGAAGTGGGTAAAACCTTTCCGGAGCTGAAGTGGTTATTCCCCCAAATACGTGATGTCATTTGCAAATTCTAGGACAATCAGAAGTATGTAAATAAACCAAAAAGGGCTTGGCACACATCCCTGTGACACCCCTTTACTAAGGCACAGCGTCTGAGTAGCAACTACCAACCATTATCCTCTGCTGCCTAACAGCCAGGAATCCTATAATCCAGTTACAAAGGGTTGGGCTTAACTCCAGTGAATTTTACTTTGCAACAAGTTTCATCAGTAAGATTGTATTAAACACTGAACTGAAATCAATAAATAGCATATGAAATATAGCTGATTGTTACCTTCCAAATGGGTCAGTACAGAATGTAAAGCCAGTGCAATAGCATTTTCTGTGAATCAATTGGCTTTAAAGGCAAATTGGTAGATGTCTGTCCATGGTGGAATATACTTTATGGTTTCAAATTAACTTCTCAAAACATTTCATTATAATGGGTAATAGAGCCATGGGACTGTAATCATTAAGACAAGAACAGCTAGATTTCTTGGGAACTGGGATAGTTACTGATGTTTTCAGGTAAGAAAGCACTACCTTCTGCTCTAAGGAAGCATTAACTGTTTGGCACCTGCCCTGTATCCGAAAGACAGCTACAGCGTGGGCTTCCTTTGCCGGGAAGGCATACATGGACGTCCTCCCGTTTGCGTGCTGCCCTCACTGAATCCTTGGGCCCTGGCTGATCACAGATGAGGGGTGGGTAGGTAGGTAAAGGGCCAATCACCGTCGACGTGAAGAAAGCTGTTCACCGGCTTCTGTTAGAGGGACATCTGTCCCCTTACTGCCCACCAGTTCTGCTAATTTGTGCCTCATCAGTGTCGCTTATCAGTGCAGCCTCATCAGTGCCGCCCATCAGTGAAGGGGAAAAAGTACCTGTTTGCAGAATTTTATAACAAAATATGAAAAATGTTTTGTTTTCAAAATTATTGGTCTTTATTTTTTGCTAAATCAAAAAAAAAAAAAAAAAAAACAGCGGTGATGAAATACCACCAAAAGAAAGCTCTATTTGTGTGGAAAAAGTCATATGGGTACAGTGCTGCATGACCGTGCAATTGTCATGCAAAGTGTGAGAGCGCTGAAAACCTGAAAATTGGCCTAGGCAGGAAAAAGATTTAAGTGTCCAGTACGCAAGTGGTTAAAGAATGCCATAAAGACATCTGCCAATTGATGGGCACATTTACAATGCATCCGGAAAGTATTCACAGCGCTTCACTTTTTGTCATGTTGCAGCCTTATTCCAAAATGGATTACATTATTTTCCTCAAAATTCTACAAACAATACCCCATAATGACAATGCGAAAGGCGTTTGTTTAAAATCTTTGCAAATTTATTAAAAATAAAAAATGAAAAAAAAAAATCACATGTTCATAAGTATTCGCAGCCTTTGCCATGACACTCAAAATTGAGCTCAGGTGCACCTGGTTCCGCGGATTATCCTTCAGATGTTTCTGCAACTTGATTGGAGTCCACCTGTGGTAAATTCAGTTGATTGGACATGATTTGGAAAGGCACACGCCTGTCTATATAAGATCCCACAGTTAACACTGCATGTCAGAGCACAAACCAAGCCATGAAGTCCAAGAAATTGTCTGTAGACCTCTGAGACAGGATTGTATCGAGGCACAGATCTGGGGGAGGGTACAGAAAAAATTCTGCAGCATTGAAGGTCCCAATGAGCACAGTGGCCTCCATCATCCATAAATGGAAGATGTTTGGAACCACCAGGACTCTTCCTAGAGTGGACTGCCCAGCCAAACTGAGCGATTGGTGAACAAGGGCCTTAGTCAGGGAGGTGACAAGAACCCTATTGTCACTCTGCCAGAGCTCCAGCATTTCTCTGTGGAGAGAGGAGAACCTTCCAGAACAATAACCATCTCTGCAGCACTCCACCAATCAGGCCTGTATGGTAGAGTGGCCAGAAGAAAACCACTTCTCGGTAAAAGTCACATGACGGACCGTCTTGAGTTTTCCAAAAGGCACCTGAAGGACTCTGACCATGAGAAACAAAATTTTCTGGTCTGATGAAACAAAGATTGAACTCTGGCCTGAATGGCAGGCATCATGGCTGGAAGAAACTAGGCACCGCTCATCATGCTGTGGGGATGATTTTCAGCAGCAGGAACTGGGAGATTAGTCAGGATCGAGGGGAAAAACAAATGCAGCAATGTACAGAGACATCCTTGATGAAAACTTGCTCCAGAGCGCTCTGGACCTCAGACTGGGGCGAAGGATTATCTTCCAACAGGGCAATGACTGTAAGCACAAAGCCAAGATAACAAAGAAGTGGCTACAGGACAACTCTGTGGATGTCCTTGAGTGGCCCAGACATGAACCTGATTGAACATCTCTGGAGAGATCTGAAAATGGCTGTGTATAGATGTTCCCCATCAAACCTGATGGAGCTTGAGAGGTCCTGCAAAGAACAATGGGAGAAATTGCCCAAAAATACGTGTGCCAAGCTTGTAGCATCATACTTAAAAAGACTTGAGGCTGTAATTGGTGCCAAAGGTGCTTCAACAAAGTATTAAGCAAAGGCTGTGAATACTTATGTACATGTGTATTTTTTTTTTAGTTTATTTTTAATAAATTTGCAAAGATTTAAAACAAGCTTTTTTCACATTGTCATGATTGTAGAATTTTGAGGAAAATAATGAATTTATTCAATTTTGGAATAAAGGCTGTAACATAACAAAATGTGGAAAAAGAGCTGTGAATACTTTACGGATGCACTGTATTTTAAAAAAATCCCTTGAATATTATCAGGACCTGTAGCTTTCCTCTTATTACCTCCTAACAAGCCTAAACGCACCTCCTGAACAGAAATCTTAAGAGGCATATCCCAGAGTAGGCTAGAGAATTTATTAATCAAATCATTATTCAGATAATCAAAACAAGCATAGAACCTGTTCAATTTGTCTGGTAGAGGCCTCATCTTTCCTCACATCAGCCTTTTTTTTTTTTTTTTTTCGCTGACTTGATAGACATCCTCATGGTTCTAGCACTATTGCATCCCAGTCCCTTCTCTAACCTCAGTTTATACCTTGTAGGTATTGCATGCAAAGTGAGTATCTGTATGAACTGGTGGCCTTATATTGCAAAGAGCATGTTTTGGTCTTCCACAGGGACAAGGTGGTGTTGAATCCCAGGGCTTTCTTCTTGCCTAAGGCTAGATTCACATTAAATGCAGGCTTAGGATTGTGTGTAATTGCACAAATTTCCTGTACTCACATCAAAAATACATGGCTGTTAGCTGCCAGTGTGTTTTTCTTGTGTTGAGAACCACAGAGCAGTATGCTGTTTCCCTGCAGCTGTGATTTTAGAAAAGATGCAGGGACCTATTCCCTGTGTTTTGCATAGGTGCAGCAGCCTGTTTGAATGAATGGGCTGCTGTGCCTGTGTAAACATGGCCTCCGGGATACCGGCATAGTGGGAACCTAGCCTTGGTTAGTCCTTTACCTTTCTGAGCTCCCTTTATATAAAACCGCTGAAAATCATGACATATATACTTCCATAGAAAAAAAAAAAAAAAAAAACTTCCAACTACAAATTGTGGCACTATAAATGCTTATAGTAAGTCCAGTCTGTGTTGCAGAATGGTTTCATAGACCTTATAAATATATGATAATAGCAAACGTTCTTAACCACTTGACGACCGCCACACGCCAATGTACGTCCAAACTTTGGCGGGGAATATCGTTGTTATGGCAGCAGCTAGCTGCCATAACCCCAGTATCCCCGTTTTCGTGCAGCGGTCGGCTTTAAGATAAAAGTGGTCTCTGCGGCGGATTCGCCGCAAGATCACTTTTATCGGTGGCGGGAGAGGGGCCGCCCCCTCCCGCCGCAATCCGGTGACTTCCGCTGCTTACCAGAGCCGTCGGTAGCGGTGGAGGCAATCACGTCTGTCTCCCTTCTGTGCCTGGAGACGAGTGAGGCTAAGATGGCGCCCACTCATCTCCATGACACTGCTGGCCGGAAGCGACGTCAAAACGTCACTTCCGCCCCATACGTCTTAAAGGCACATTTTTTTCAATGTTATTTTTTAAATGACTTTTTTTTTTTTTTTAATTGCATTTTAATGTAAATATGCGATCTGAGGTCTTTTTGACCCCAGATCTCATATTTAAGAGGTCCTGTCATGCTTTTTTCTATTACAAGGGATGTTTACATTCCTTGTAATAGGAATAAAAGTGACACAATTTTTTTTGAAACTGTGTAAAAATAAAATTATGAAAAATTAATAATAAAAATTATTTTTATTTATTTTTTTTAAAAACCCCCCGTCCAGACGAGCTCGTTCACAGAAGTGATTGCATACGTGAGTAGCACCCGCATATGAAAACAGTGGTCAAACCACACATGTGAGGTATCGCCGTGACCGGTAGAGCGAGAGCAATAATTCTGGACCTCCTCTAACGCAAAACATGCAACCTGTAGAATTTTTTAAACGTCGCCTATGGATATTCTTGAGGGTAAAAGTTTGACTCCATTCCACGAGCGGGCGCAATTTTGAAGCGTGACATGTTGGGTATCAATTTACTTGGCATAACATTATATTTCACAATATAAAAAAAAAATGGGCTAACTTTACTGTTATCTTATTTTTTTTATTTAAAAAAGTGAATTTTTTCCCAAAAAAGTGCGCTTATAAGACTGCTGTGCAAATACGGTGCAAAAAAAAGTATTGCATTGACTGCCATTTTATTCTCCTAGGGTGTTAGAAAAAAAAAAAAAAACAATATATAATGTTTGGGGGTTCTAAGTAATTTTCTAGCAAAAAAAACCTGTTTTAAACATGTAAACACCTAAAATCCAAAATGAGGCTGGTCCTTAAGTGGTTAAATAACCTTTAAAAACATATAGTAATTCATATAAAATCCTAGATCTGTAGTCCAAACAGTTCAGATATCTGTCAGTATAAGGTGTGCCTTTTCGCTAAAGTCCGTACACACGGGCGCATGTTGCGAGGCATCGGCCGGTTCAATAGAAACCATCTGACATTTGGCCCGTGTGTACTGCAGCTGGTAAGACAGAAGCCAGCTGTTTGGCCAGCTTCTGTGGAAGGGGCATGACTGAAGAAGGTCTGCTGACAGGCTCCTGATCAACGCTCTCGACTAATGGCGTAGAGTGCTTACCGGACCCCCTGTCGGAACACAATAGATCAGCAGGGAAGATCACTGTACTAACATTGGATTGTTAGTACAGTGGCTCCGATCTGAGCTGTCAGTTTTTTCTGTTCAGCCTGCTAGGTTAAAAAAAAAAAAAAAAAAAAAAAGCTAGCAGTGTGTACTAGGTTTTAATGAAAAATTCAGAGCACCACAATTGTAAATGGGACCATAAGTCTGTAGTCCAAACAATTTGGATTAAATTACAATCTTCCTTTGCCAATGAAATGTGTATTTCACCTTTAATGAATGAAAAATTCAAAGGACATCTGTGAGTCCACCACCACCACCAGGGATCACAGAACTGCTTACTGGATCGTTTGACCCCACTCATGGAAGAAGACCAAACAACATATCTCAATGGCATTCAGCCATCATCACCAACTGTTTTCACTCCAAACCCATGGGCAGAAAGGAAGACTCCCAAGTGGTGCAGATCAATAGAGTGTGCGTTCCAATTGACTTGAATGGGATTGCCTGCTTGGGGATGCACAGAACACCTGTGCATCCCCAAATGGGCAAACACAGCCCTCTTACAGGCGTATGCTTAAGTACAACCGGGTGAACAAGGACTTCATTCCACATAAAACATAAAAAACTATTCACCTTCGCTCCGGCTTAAACTCTGCGTAGGCCTCAACTGATGTCAATTGTTCTGACTCTGCCCTGTGTTTCAGCCAATTGGCCATCAAGGTCTAGGACTATTGATGTGTGTAGGTTCTATATAGGAGGGTTAATAATCCTAAAATTTCCAAATGAGCCTCTTAAAAGTAGTAGCATCCAGATGCCAGTTTAAAGTGAATTGGTAAAGGCCTCAGGATTTGCATGATTGCTCCCTCCTATTGCACCGGCCTACAACATTTAAACAGATCACAGGCAGTACACAGAACACACTAAAAGATAACAAAACCACAAACTATGTGTATAAATGATCAGTAATAAAAAACATTTTAACTGTAATGAAACTGTTATTATTCAGTTTAATGTTTAACCCAACTGGAACGAAAGTATTTAAATGGCAGATCCACACAGTTGAACATACTGACAATTGTCTTGTTTTAATCATACTTCAGTTATGCTGTATTTTGTCATTACCTATACATTAAGACAAGATTGATTTTGATTTTAAAAAATGTGAAAAAATACAAAGTATCTGCCTTTCTGCCTTTCACCTTAATTAGAATACTGTTCTTGCACCCCTTTGTCCAACTCCAGTTCATACAAAGAAAATGTCCTCTTGTTTGGATGTGGTTTGGGCCCTGTTTGTCTATCCGAAAGAGGCCACTGCTTCTTTCAGAAAGGCGAATTCTCTGTCATTTTTAGATGGTCCCTAGAATGACACCCTGATTTCTTGCTCCATCTTTTCTATGTAACTGACAGACCTTCATTCAAGTGGGAGGATATCTTTCCTCTCTTTCCTTCATTCAAGTGAGAGGAAATCCCCTCTTAGGTGTCATGGGAACAAATGTCCCTATTGGAAAATATTCTTCTGCTGTTCTGGTGGTAACTAGAATTTTTGGATTTACCCACACTTTCATTACGGAAACATTGCTGATAAGGACAGTTAGAGATTGAATCTCCCTATCAGGACACTGCAATAAAAGCCTGACAGTGCCTCTAATTCCTCACCACTCTATCCAAAACTTAAAATGTTTTGACTTTATTGCTTCCTCTATAAGGTATAGTAAGGTTGTCACCTGGTCTACTGTAGAGATATGCATGACAGAAAAAAATCGTTTTATTTCAGATTCTTTAAAGTTAATAATTTAGTTTCATCATATTCTTTTTGTATATTTTACTCCACATTTCCCCTGTATTTCACAGGCTCATGCATGTTAACGCATTGCAGCCCATTAAATTTAAATGGAATGCAAACACACCAGTGTGGACAGAATACCGTATCTACACTTTTTTTTTTTTTTTCCCAAGGCAGAACACCACAATTAATGGTTGTGCTTTGCCTTGCTTTGTTGTGTGCTGCAACACAGGTGTGTTGTGGAGGTGCATTGGGGTGCCACAAAAGGTATGAAGCCAGCCTACAAGGCACTAATAATAAGGGGCCGTTCAAACCTGTGCATTTCTCTTCTGTGCATCTTGAAAAAAAGCACAGGTGCTTTTTCATTTGGCAATGCACCTTTTTGACCCCATAGACTTCAATGGGAGCACATAAAAATGCAGATGCACAAGTGTCAACATAGCCTTCTACGGTCATACTATATACTATAACTGGGCCCCCAAAGCTGGCCATACACATGTAAAATGTTTACAAATTTTAAGAATGTTTGTTCAATGTCATAATGGTTTGTGGGATCAAATCAATATTGGTTTTCAATCATGACAAGAAACTTCAAAGGAGCAGGATGGAAACATTTTCTCAAACAAATTTCTAATGGGAAATTCTGTTTATACCAAAATTGAATTTTGAAGTACTTTTAAACAACATTTGTTAAGTCTCTTTTGGCATTATCAAATGTACTACTTCATATGACTCATCTGAGCATTTGGAAATCTACCAGTATATGCCCTACTTTTGTTTATATTTTCATTCAGTATGCTCTCCATTCACTCTAGCATCTGAATGACAGCAACAAAACCTAGTCAAAGTCCAGTTACAGTGATTTTATAGTCACAAAAAGTTGTCCCTGGATCCACACGCCATGCATATCTACAGTACATATCAGTTTCTAAACCCCTCCATATAAGGCAGGTTGCAAGCAAGACTTTTACTATCCAGCTAGATGTCCTGCACCTATAAATTTCTCAAGTTGCTTTAGGTAACAACATATTACTGACCTTTTTTGAATATTACATGTCCTGCTCATGGAGGGAGATAGGGATAAGAGTTTATCTTGTTCTTGGATCCTTCAGAGGTTTTTTTTGACCCAGTTGACCATGGAGTGCTCCAAGATGTGTTAAAGAGTTTTTACAGTGTTGTTAACATGGGTCTTATATGTTAGAAATTTGCTGCTTGACTGCTCAGTATCCCTGAATTTATCTTCAGTAACTGAAATATGTTGTAGTCTGGGGTTCCCCCTACAGTATTTTCGGTACACATGCTGCCATAATTAAAGACTAGATCACCAAACTCCTACCAAACTGAGCTACAGGACAGGATGAATAGTAGCTGGTCGAATCCAAATCCACTGAGCCTTGTGGTTAGAATTGAACATCCAAAGGGTTTTGGCGACACAAATCATAGCACAGGACTTGCTAGGGAATGGCCCCTCCTTACACATTTTAGCTCTCTTTTCTTTTGGAAGTGTTTAGCTTCTGTGTTCTGGTCCAGCTCCTCCACCCCTCACCTTGTTTACATAGCTGGGTAAGTAACAAACGGTAATACTATAGAGCAGTGGTCTCCAAACTTTGGCCCGCGGACACCATTCCTCCCACTGATACAGGCACTATTCCTTCCACTGACGACAATAATGAAGCACTATTCCTTCCACTAACATCAACAATGAGACACTAGTTCTTCCACTGGCCCCAGTGATGAGGCACCATTGCTTCCACTGACACCAATGATAGGGCACTATTCCTTACTCTGGCCCCAATGATGAAGCACCATTGCTTCCACTGACACCAATAATGAGGCACAATTCTTAACCTTCCACTGACCCCAATAATGGGGCACTAATCGTTCCACTGACCCCAACAATCAGGCATCATTCCTTCCAATGACACCAACAATGAGGCACTATTTCTCCAATTGACATCAGTGATGGGGCACAATTCCCCCTACTGACACCAACAATGATGGGGCACTATTCATCCCCTCAATATCAATAAGTCATTCATTCATTCATTCAATAATCAGGCCCTATTCCTTCTCCTACTGACCACAGGCACTATGTAATTTTCTTACTCCCACTGAAAACCAAGCCTGAGTAATTATTTAATTCCAGTGACGCGGGACATCTCCCACTGGCCACAGTCTGGCCCCCCTAAAGTCTGAAATGGCCATAATCTGGGCCATTGCTTAGAAAGTTTGGAGACCCCTGCTATAGAGTGCCACTAGATTAACAGCTGTGAGTCTGCTGGGGCTGCTGATGTATGGCTGCAACCAGCAAGCGGACCTCCTAATTTTTTTGATGTCTACACAAGGATGGCTTTTACCTGTAAATAACATTAAAAACACTTTAAGGGCACATATAAACTTATGTTAAAATTGGGGAAAAGGATGCTTTGCAACATGTTTTTTTTATTTAAATAAACTAATCTTTTGCAGCATCACATTCAGTTATGTCCTCTTCAATCAGAAAGACATCTGACAATCCACCTTAAAACCTTTACCACCAGACTGGTCATGCAGCTCCCACTCTCTGACAACCGATACCCAGCCTAATCAGGCATTCTATTAATACTAAAAACAAATCTATTAAATATGGCATTAAGCCCTGGTTCACAATTGCCTGCAATAGCACCGTCCTAATCGGTGCAATGCCACATCGATTTCAAAAAGTAGTTTCTGTACTACTTTTTGCGATTTCGGGCTGTGAATTTACATTGACATCTATGCAGAAACCTGCACAGATGCCTCTGAAATCGCGGCCAAAATCGTAACTGACATACGGGAGTGAAATTGTGCGATTTCAGCTGAGCTCGCACGGCTTCATTCCCGCAGCTCAGTGTGTACCTGGTCTTAAGGACATTGATTAGGCCTCATGCACACTGGATGTTTTTGGACGTTTTTACAGCAGCTGTTTTTGGCTTCAGACATTTTTTTTTTACAGTCATTAGGCCTCATGCACACTGGACGTTAAAATAACGTTATAAAAATGCTAGTAGCTGCGCAGTGAGTTTTTCAACGTTTTTTAACGTTTTTGCAATAGAGTTTATTAGTGTTTTTTAGCATTTTATTTTTTTAAAGAAAATTATTTATTTTTAATTTTTTTAATGGATCAAAAACGTTAAAAAGTGCTGGTGAGCCACATTTTTGAGCGTTTATCTAGGTTTATCAGCGTTTATGCGCGTTTTTAAACGTTTTTTTTGTGGTCACAAAAATAGCTCCTGAACGAGATTTTAGGGCGTTCAGACAACAGCCTATGAACTCCACTGCTGATAAATGTCTAAAACCATCTATGTGTGCATGAACACATACAGTGCCTTGCCTTGCCATTTTGTTGCCTCACAACCTGGAATTAACATGGATTGTTTGAGGATTTGCATCATTTAATTTACAGAACATGCCCACAACTTTGAATATGTTTTTTTTTTTTATTGTGAAGCAAACAACAAATAGGACAAAATAACAGAAAAAGTCAATGTGCATCACCCCCTAAAGTGAATACTTTGTAGAGCCACCTTTTGCGGCTATTATAGCTCCAAGTCGCTTTGGATAAGTCTCTATGAGCTTACCACATCTTACCACTGGGATTTTTGCCCATTCCTCCTTGCAAAATTGCTCCAGCTCCTTCAAGTTGGATGGTTTGTGCTTGTAAACTGCAATCTTTAAGTCTGACCACAGATTTTCTATTGGATTGAGGTCTGGGCTTTGACTAGGCCATTCCAACACATTTACATGTTTCCCCTAAACCACTCAAGTGTTGCTTTAGCAGTGTGTTTGGGGTCATTGTCCTGCTGGAAGGTGAACTTCCATCCTAGCCTCAAATCACAGGTTTTGCTCAAGAATACAGATTTTGCTCAAGAATGTTCCTGTATTTAGCACCATCCATCTTTCCCTCAACTCTGACCAGTTTCCCAGTCCTGACTGCTGAAAAACATCCCCACAGCCTGATGCTACCACCACCATGTTTCAATGTGGGCTGGTATTCTTTGGGTGATGTGTTGGATTTGTGCCAGACATAGCATTTTCTTTGATGGCCAAAAAGTTACATTTTAGTCTCATCAGACCAGAGCACCTTCCTCTATACATTTTGGGAGTCTCCCACATGCCTTTTCGCAAACTCAAAACGTGCCATTTTGTTTTTTGCTGAACGTAATCCCAACCACGACACTACCTGCCTGGAATTTGCATGTTCTCCCTGTGCCTGCCTGTGTTTCTTCCGGGTACTCTGGTTTCCTCCCACACTCCAAAGACATGCTGGTAGGTTAATTGGCTTCTGTCCAAAACTGGCCCTAGTATATAATTGGGGACCTTAGATTGTGGGCTCCTTGAGGGTAGGGACCGATGTGAGTGTGCGATGTATGTGTGGAGCACTGCATAAATTGATGGCGCTATATGGGTACCTTAAATAAATAATATATAATGGAGGAGCATCTTGGTGAGACACAATGTACAGGGATGGGGTCAGTTGTGGCCACACACCCATACTTACTCAGGTTGAACTGGATGGACTGGTGTCTTTATTCAACCTTACTAACTATGTAACTATGTAATGGCTTTCTTCGGGCCACTCTGCCCTAAAGCCCAACTCTATGGAGCGTACGGCTTATTGTCCTCCTATGTACAGATACTCCAGTCTCTGCTGTGGAACTCTGCAGCTCCTCCAGGGTTACCTTAGGTTTCTGTGCTGCCTCTCTGATTAATGCCCTCCCTGCCCGGTCCGTGAGTTTTGGTGTGAGGCCGTCTCTTGGCAGGTTTGCTGTTGTGCCATGTTCTATCTATTTGGTTATGATAGATTTGATGGTGCGCCTAGGGATCATCAAAGATTTGGATATTTTGCTATAACCTAACCCTGACTTGAACTTCTCAACAACATTGTCCCTTACTTGTTTGGAGAGTTCCTTGGTCTCCATGGCAGTGTTTGGTTAGTGGTGCCTCTTGCTTAGGTGTTGCAGCCTCTGGGGCCTTTCAAAAAGGTGTGTATATGTAATGACAGATCATGTGATACTTCGATTGCACACAGGTGGACATCATTTCACTAATTATGTGACTTCTGAAGGTAAATGGTTGCACCAGAGCTTTTTATGGGCTTCATAACAAATGGGGTGAATACATACGCACATGCCAATTATCCATTTTTTATTTCTAAAAAATAGTTTTATGTATATATTTTTCTAATTTTACTTCACCAACTTAAACTATTATATTCTGCTCCATCACATATAATTCAGATTAAAAAAACATTGAACTAAAGGCTGTAATGTAACAAAATAGGAAAAACCCAAAGGGGGTGAATACATTTGCAAGGCACTGTAGGATAACACAGAGGGGGAGTTTATGGGCTGTTAAAAAAATTTGCCCAAACTCCAAAAACTGCCGTTTATGAGCTTCAGTGTGCATAGAGCCTTAAACTCCCCATCATGTTGTCCTATGTGTCCATGCACACATAGGCTGTTATCAGCAGTTTTTGGCTGGGGCGTTTTTTGGCTTTAAAGAAAACCAAAAACTAGTGGATTCTGAGAGGAGTTTTTCAGCAGTTTTCAGTTGTGAAAATGCTCTAATGTCAAAAAACGCTGGTAAAGGCCGATAAACACTCAAAAACGCTGTTTTTACCAGCGTTTTTTAATGTTTTTGATCCATTGAAAAAAAAAAATAAAAAGGGCAAAAAAACTTTAACATGGAAAAATGCTAAAAACACTAATAAACGCTAAAAACGTGACTGCAAAAACATTAAAAAAGGTGAAAAACTCACCGCAAAGCTACTGGCGTTTTTATAACATTATTCAGTGTGCATGAGGCCTAATTCTTGTGTTTTGGAGAACTGTACAAACCCGTCACTAATATTGACAGTGTACATGGGCACAGATAGAAACAACTATCTGTATGAATGGTTTGCTGTTATCAACAGGTATTCTTTTACTGGCAAAACTGTTTACTTTTAATTCAGTTGTTACAATCAAGGCCTTTGTTTACCATAAATATTTTTATTGTGGTTTGGGGCCCTTAATTGCTGAAGTTAATATAAAACGAATGGTTCGGTTATGGCCAAAATGTGGTAAGCTGCATCACACACTGGCTTCGGGATCAAAAACAATTGGATAGAAAACTGCAAGAAACACTGATAGAAATTCAAAGGGAATGTAAAGAACCTTCCAAAAATTCTTTTCTACCTTTAGCCTACTCACTGAACAGTGAATCATCAACGTTAGGCCTGTCAAAGGAGCAGGGACGTGACCTAGAAAGTAGCCATGCTGGAAGAAAGTTCGAGAGTGAAGTCTGAGTTGAGTTTGAACTGAGAAAATGATCAACACTACATAAACTATCATTATCCTTTATAAAAACAGCATCAAAACAATCAGCAGACCTATTCTCCCCAACTTAGTGTGATGGTATTTTTCAATGACCGGTTTGGAGGCTCTGGAGTTTGAAGGATATGTGGCCGGACTTGATTTTTTTTGCAGGAAAGTCAAGATTTGCATATAACCCTACCTACCTGTATCTATTTCACGAAAAGTAGCTCATAAAGTGCACGTCACTATATGTTAAAAGCATGCATCAGTGCCCATAGGAATATTTAGGGTCCATTCACATCTTTGCAGTGTGTTAACCACAGCCCCAGAAGATTTTACCCCCTTCCTGACCAAAGCACTTTTTGCGATTCGGCACTGCGGTGCCTTAACTGACAATTGCGCGGTCGTGCGACGTTGCAGCCAAACAAAATTGACGTCCTTTTTTCCCCCACAAATAAAGCTTTTTTGGTTGGTATTTGATCATCTCTGCGGTTTTTATTTTTTGCACTATAAACAAAAAAAAGCGACAATTTTGCAAAAAAAAGCAATATTTTTTACTTTTTGCTATAATAAATATCCCCCCAAAAATATTTAAAAAAACTATTTTTTTCCTCAGTTTAGGCCGATACATATTCTTCTACATATTTTTGGTAAAAAAAAATCACAATAATCGTATATTGATTGATTTGAGCAAAAGTTATCGCGTCTACAAAATAGGGGATAGTTTTATGCCATTTTTATTATTATTCTTTTTTTTTTATATTAATGGCGGCGATCTGCGATCTGCGACACATCAGACACTTTTGACACTATTTTGGGACCAGTGTCATTTATACAGCGATCAGTGCTATAAAAATGCACTGATTACTATAAAATGTATAAATGACACTGGCAGGGAAGGGGTTAAACACTAGGGGGCGATGAAGGGGTTAAGTGTGTCCTAGGGAGTGATTCTAACTGGGGGGGGGGGCTACAACCCACATGACAGCGATCACTGCCCCTGATGACAGGGAGCAGTGATCTCTGTCATGTTACTAGGCAGAACGGTGAAATGTCTTGTTTACATAGGTGTCTCCCCGTTCTGCGGCTCCATGATGCGATCGCTGGGTAAAGCAGCCCACTCATTTGAATAGGCTTCCAGCGTTCCACAATGCAGGCAAAAACAGACATACGCTATTCTTTTCCTGGCACATGTCAGCTGTGGTACACTGTGGTGTGGGTGCATTGGGGTGCCATTCAAATTGAATGGCATCATATGGAGTTGCAGTAAAACACATTCATAGATGTGATTGGGCATTCATGCATGCACTTGACTATTAAAAGGAAACTTATTAAAGTGGAGCTAAACCCTCCTATCTTTTAAAGCCAAGGAAACTGCAATTTTGGCCTCTGTGTGATTTGTAGTTGCCATGATGCTACAAATCTGATCAGTTGGGGAAAAGAAATAGCAAATAAAGAAAAAATAATATAGCGTATACCAGGGATATGCAATTAGCGGACCTCCAGCTGTTGCAAAACTACAAGTCCCATCATGGTTCTGCCTCTGGGTGTCATGCTTGTGGCTGTCAGAGTCTTGCTATGCCTCATGGGACTTGTAGTTCTGCAACAGCTGGAGGTCCGCTAATTGCATCCCTGGCGTATACAATTGTGACACACGTCATTCTTGTAATTGAATGTTATTAAAAACTACATTGCCTTTCCAATCTGCAGCACTGTAATTTTCTGAAAATGCCATGCAATATGGCTACCTGGAGGTGTTCTGTACACAAAATGTGTACAGAAAATGTGTACAGAACGTCCCCCAGAAACATAATTTCCCGCTTGTGTGATTGGCTCACTGATTTTCCCAGAAGTCTGCACTAAGATACAAGTCAGATTTCAGGCATCCCCTGCAACAAAATGTCACTTTTGGTGAGATACTTTCAATAGGACATCACGGCTAAAGGGATGCAGGCCCAGCAGTTTTCCTCATTAGAGCCCTGCAGGTGCTGCAGCTGATTGATAATTATGAAACCATTCTCATTAGACTCACTGAGCACAGGGGCACAGAGGAACAAACAGGGATTTCTTCAGAATTACAAAAGGTAGGAATCTGCAGCAAAGTTTGTTAAAATCCTTGTAATGTATATAGACCACCCAGAGGGGAATGTTTTTTTCTTAACAAAAGTGACGCTTTAATGGCTTTGACAGTTCAGTTGAGAGCACAAGCAACTGTGACAGCTATTTTTAAAGGTATGCGTTGAATTTAACAGTTTTGGTAAACAGTTAAATTGATGGGTTTAGTTGCGTTTTAAAGAAGTACTGAGACTATTATAGAAATACACTATATTGCCAAAAGTATTGGGACGTCTGCCTTTGGACACACATGAACTTTAATGGCATCCCAGTCTTAGTCTTGCCAAGGTCCATAAAGTCATGGATGAGTGAGTTTGGGGTGGAGTAACTTGACTGGTCTGCACAGAGTCCTGACCTCAACCCAATATAACACCTATGGGATGAATTGGAGCAGAGACTGCGAGCCAAGCCTTCTCGTCCACATCAGTGCCTGACCTCACAAATGTGCTTCTGGACGAATGGTCAAACATTCCCCTAAACCTTGTGGACAGCTTTCCCAGAAGAGTTGAAGCTGTTATACAGTGGAACCATGGATTGCGAGTAACGCAAGTGTAAGGCTGACCGCAGGTCAGCCTGTAATTGTATGAGGAGTCAGGCTGCATAAAGCCTGCCCTCTTTTGCCTCCTTCCTTGTGGTCGTAGGATCTCGTGTCAGCGTCATTTCCGGGCGACTCTGACGTCACTTCCCGGTCACAGATTGAACGAGGAGGACGTTCGGCGGCTGCTCTCTCTGCTCATGGCAGGTCTCGGCAGCGTTACCATGCGACAGGGTCTTGTGCGCTTCGGGCGCAGGGATAAGGGTAGTGTTCTTTTCTCCGTTTTCACTTTACTCCGGTCAGCTTGGGGTTCGGGTAGCACCATGTTTTAGGGTTGCAGGTTGGGGGGAGTGTGTTTGGGGGGGGGTTTCAGCAGATGACGGCAGAGTCTCATATGACACGATGTCCCGCCTCTGTCACTAGCACTGCATAGCACGTCTTTATTCCAGGAGTACAGGTTAGCAATCCAATGAAACATCTTGACAAGGGTAGCTAAGAGCTTACCCTGCTAAATACCACTTACCTATTTATACCATACTATCCCTTAACAAAACTTAAATAACCACACAACACCTGAGGTGGGTTAAATGGCCAACATGGCCTTTATTAATAACCAACTTTTATTTAACATTACACATTGTAAACACCCACCTAAACTTCACTATGCTCACTGAAATGTATAACTTTTAAGATCCAAGGCGGTACCAATGTATCCACAAACCTCTTTGTTTGTGTCCGAGGCCCATCTAACTGAGTTGTCACCCCAGCCGCTATTTATAAAGACTCAGGGCCTAAACCCAGCTGACCTCAGCCACCCCAGGGTCCTTAATCTACACGGTCACTAGCCAGTGAACCGTTCCCACTCGAGGATACCATACCTGATGGTTCCCCACCGTTTACCCAGAAAGCATCACATTCTACCACCGCCAAGGATCCCAAAATGCCATAGCGCAGCAGGTATGACTCCTTATGCCTGCGCGCTCCGCCACACCTGAAACGCCCTCTGCACTCCGTCTTCTAAGCCCAAAAACCATAAATCAGTACCCACTGCATTGAGGTGAACGCCATCACCCCTGAGGAACCTCCAAGTCTCGGATTCTAAATCCAAGTGCCTAATGACCAGACCTCCATTCCTGATAAAAAATCTTCCTACCTCCTTGTTGACTTTCACCCGGGCTTTATTGATTCGGTCCACAGATCTGGCCTCTCTCCAAACAGTACGTGCCACAATCTCCGACCAAATAAATATAGTGCCCGGAAAATCACATCTAAGTCTGAGAAAATCAAACCGAATGTCGCGAATCAGTTCCCCGGAACGCCTGACACCCAGATCATTCACCCCTGCATGGATAACCACAATATCTGGGGCCCTGTCCCACTGTGCAAATCTATGAACCTCAGGAACCACCCTATTCCACATCATCCCCCTTACTCCAATCCAACGGACACTGCTCACCTCCCAGGGTAAACCTAGCTGCCTAGCAGCGGGCCTGACTTCCGCCCTCCTGGCCCCCCAGTAAACAAATGAATGCCCGAGGATCCACACCAGGCATCTGCGACCTGAAACAGACAGAGAAGAAAAAACATTGCCCCACCACCTACACCCAAACACCACTTCACATGCAAAAAACAAACCACACAGAAAAGAAGGAGCAAGAAGCGGAAACATTCAGAAAGAAAAATGAAAAAACACACCCCTCTTGGTTAGATTAGATGAGGCCTAACATAAAGCCTGAACCTGTCTGATTCCCATCTACCGATCCGTTTGATAACCGCTGCCCCCAAGCCCCATCTAGCTACCTCCGTAGCTGCGCCAATCCGAAAAGAGTGCGAACCAAACTGACTCGGATCCAATCCTGCCACCGTCAGACACTTGCGGAAAACCGCTATGAACTGGAAACGCGATAAGAACGAGCCATGCTTGTGCATCAAGAAAGGTCCCGTCCTATGAGGCCTGACTGCCGCCAGCTGCAATACAGCCATGACCGGGCACAGTCCGGCCTCCACATCCCGGAACAGCTCCAAAATGGCCCCTTTACCAGTCTGATCTGATTTTGACTTCCCAATGGTAATACTCACTGACTCACCGTGCAGCGTTACATCCTCTCTCCCGAGACCCCCAGCAACGTGCTTAGTAGGGCTGACCAGCTCCCCTATGCGTAGGGCCCCAAAGAAAGCTAACAAAAAAGCCGCCTGAAACAACCGCTGTTCGTACCTCGTCATGCACACTCGCGGTATAATCGACAATATCTTTCGTAACTTATCGAAAGATTTATCCTTGGCCCTGTAACCCTTGCGATAGCCCTTCATGGCCTGACGCACTATGAACGATTTTATGACATCCACCTCTCCCTGCATCTTGAACCAGAAGGCCAAACCTGCTAATTTACGTTCTACCGACGACACAGAGGCCCCCCGAATAAAATTATTTACAATAAAGTACAAGACCAACGTCGACCCATCGTCCCGGGGCTCAAGCCCCCCTACCTCTGCCACCAACGTATTCCATTCCTTCCATGTCTCAATGTATGCTGTCCACATCGCCTCACTCAGTGACTTGCGAATCAATCCTGCTGCGACTCCGATGCGATTGCCCATAACTGCTGAGGACAGGGGGTACCATGCTGCTCCGCCTCCGGTGCCAAGACACAGAATTCCTTCCACTGCGAACGAGACAAGGCATCCGCAATCCTGTTAGAAACCCCCGGAATGTGAACAGCATAGATGAACACATTAAGGCGAAGGCATAACAACACCAAATGGCGCAGCAAGCGCACCACTGGAAGAGAAGAGGCCGATAAATTGTTTATGGCAGTAACCACTCCCAAATTGTCACAGTGGAAACGCACTTTTTTATTCTGAAATGTACTACCCCAAATTTCCACTGCCAGCACTATAGGAAACAATTCCAAAAGTGCTAGGTTACGCAATCAACCCGCCTCCCTCCAATCATCAGGCCAGCCCCCCACACTCCACTTACCCTGGAAGAACGCTCCATATCCTCCCGACCCTGCCGCATCAGTAAACAACTCCATGTCCACATTGCTAACGGGGCCTGACATCCAAACTGATCTCCCATTGTAAGTAGCCAGGAAATCGTCCCATACCCCGAGATCCACTTGATGATCCCGAGTCAGACGGATGAAATGCCTAGGGTTGCTGACACCCGCCATCGCCAATAAAAGTTGCCGGCAAAACATCCTACCCATCGGGATAATTCTGCAGGCAAAATTCAATTTGCCCAACAGAGACTGTAACTCTTTGACCCGAACCTTATGTCTGCCCCCCAAGTCCCTAACTTCCTGCCTCAAAGCCACTAGCTTGTCTTCTGGCTCAATCGTTATTCCCAAAAAAAACAGTTCAGTCGTGGGGCCTACTGTTTTTTTTGGGTGCCAATGGAATTCCAAAACGAGCCGCCATGTGCTGTAACGTCCCCAGCAGAACCGCACAAGCATTGGAATCTGCCGGGCCGATGCACAGGAAACCATCCAGGTAATGGAGACATCACATACTACCCATTCCACAAAGGAACTGAAGGTCTCGAACAACGCACATGAAATGGAGCACCCCATAGGCAGACAACGATCGACGAAATACGACCCCTGCCATCGACAGCCCAATAGGTGCATGCTATCCGGATGAACCGGAAGCAAACGAAATGCTGCTTCCACATCCACTTTCGCCAACAAATCGCCCCGGCCATACCTCCGTACCCATGTGATCGCGGCATCAAAGGAAGTATAGGTGACCGCACAGGCTTGCGGGTCGATACCATAATATACCGATGCCCCCCTTTGGATAAGAAAGATGGTGAATCAAACGGAACTTGCCCGGCTCCTTTTTGGGAACCACACCCAAAGGGGACACTATTAATCCCTGAAATGGCAGGGAAGAAAAAGGACTGCCCATCCTACCCAAAGAAACTTCCTTCCATAGTTTCTCCGTTACCACCCCTTGGAAAAGACGAGCCGACTGTAAATTAGCCGGAATCGGGGGAACCGTATCCAACGAGCACGGGATTCTAAAACCCACAGAGAATCCCTCCCCGAGGAGTCAAGCCGACTCCCGGTCCAGATACCTATTTAGGAAAGGAAAACATCCTTCCCACCATCACCGGCGTCCTCCCTTTTTCCAGACCCATCTCCTGCCTTGTGCTTACCGGCCTTAAAACACCTGGTGAAGGCATGACTGCCTCTGCATCCTGAGCATTCATGTTTGAAGCGACAGGACCCTCTGAAACAACAAGAGCTGTTGTTGAATTGCCAGCAGACCCCCTTCTTTCTAATGGCCGACAAACCTGAGGTGGAAGCACCGCCAGCCCTCCCTGGAAAAAACTGATTCCCGCTCCTGGCCAGGGTCATAAGTTTCATCCAAAGCCCTATGTCTTTGTGATCCCAGCGGATAGCCGGTCTGACCGCCTTTCTTTGCCTAAACTGCTCGTCATAGCGTAACCACGCCATGCCGCCATAAACCCTATTAGCCTCCCGATCGCGTCTAGATAACAGAACAAGGCCGAGCAGCTCGCCGGTTCCTTCTCGCCAATCACACTGGCCAAAATTGCAAAAGTTTGCAACCAATTATTAAACGTGCGAGGAATCAGACGATACCTCCGTCTTTCCTCATCCTCTTTCTTACTTTCATCCGGCTTGACGCCATCTAGATTAAATTTTTCCAGGGGAAGTAGAGAAAATATCTCTACATACTCCCCTTTTCAAATCCTATGCCGAACTTCCGTTTTCAGGTGTGCTCCCAGGGGCCCCCTCAAAGCATCAGTGGCGTATCTAAGGTATGGCAGCCATGGCAAGTGCCATGGGCGCCATGGGGAGAAGGGGCGGCAAAAAGCCGCCCTCTGCATGAAGAAAAAACCCCCACCTGTCCTCCCAGACTAATATAGCCCCGGCACCACGGCCAGCCTGCAGGATCGCGGCGCTGGTGTTCAGATGGCTGTCGGGCTCGGTTTAGGCTGAGGGAGGCTCTGTCAGCAGGGAGGGGCGGGGCAGGGAGCTCCACTGACGCTCTGACCCTGCCCTGCCCCGCCCTATGTACTCTGTATGTGCTCGGAGCACTGACATCGCCTCTCCTGGACCACGAATATTCCCGCCCCCTACCGCTGCAAGCGCCGCCCCCTACCGCCGCAAGCCCGCCCCTACCTCTGTAAGCCCCACCCCTACCATGGAAAGCTCCGCCTCCAGACCTCTGAGAGGTGAGCCCGGCTGGTCAGGTAGGTCTTTCTACCTATAGACTCAGTGTTACTAAACCCTCCCTGACAATGTTCTTTATCCCCCTGTATAGCTGTGCATTGCTGAAAGCTTAAATTTTAAAACTGGCTACTTGGTCATCTGCTGTAGTATGTCACATTCGCAGTCTGGTCATCTGCTGTAGTATGTCACATTCGCAATCTGGTCATCTGCTGTAGTCCCATTCGCAGTCTGGTCATCTGCTGTAGTATGTCGCATTCGCGGCCTGGTCATCTGCTGTAGTATGTCGCATTCGTGGTCTGGTCATCTGCTGTAGTGGCATTCGCAGTCTGGTCATCTGCTGTAGTATGTCGCATTCGCAGTCTGGTCATCTGCTGTAGTCACATTCGCAGTCTGGTCATCTGCTATAGTATGTCACATTCGCAATCTGGTCATCTCCTGTAGTATGTCACATTCGCAGTCTGGTCATCTCCTGTAGTCTCATTCGCAGTCTGGTCATCTCCTGTAGTATGTTGCATTCGCAGTCTGGTCACATGCTGTAGTATGTCACATTCGCAATCTGGTCATCTGCTGTAGTCACATTCGCAATCTGGTCATCTCCTGTAGTATGTCACATTCGCAGTCTGGTCATCTCTTGTAGTCGCATTCGCAGTCTGGTCATCTCCTGTAGTATGTCGCATTCGCAGTCTGGTCATCTGCTGTAGTCACATTCGCAGTCTGGTCATCTGCTGTAGTATGTCACATTCGCAGTCTGGTCATCTCTTGTAGTCGCATTCGCAGTCTGGTCATCTCCTGTAGTATGTCGCATTCGCAGTCTGGTCATCTGCTGTAGTATGCCACATTCGCAATCTGGTCATCTGCTGTAGTCGCATTCGCAGTCTGGTCATCTGCTGTAGTATGTCACATTCGCAATCTGGTCATCTGCTGTAGTCGCATTCGCAGTCTGGTCATCTGCTGTAGTCGCATTCTCAGTCTGGTCATCTCCTGTAGTATGTCACATTCGCAGTCTGGTCATCTCCTGTAGTCGCATTCGCAGTCTGGTCATCTCCTGTAGTATGTCGCATTCGCAGTCTGGTCATCTGCTGTAGTATGTCACATTCGCAGTCTGGTCATCTGCTGTAGTATGTCACATTCGCAATCTGGTCATTTGCTGTAGTCGCATTTGCAGTCTGGTCATCTGCTGTAGTCGAATTCGCAGTCTGGTCATCTCCTGTAGTCGAATTCGCAGTCTGGTCATCTCTTGTAGTCGCATTCGCAGTCTGGTCATCTCCTGTAGCCACATTCGCAGTCTGGTCATCTCTTGAAGTCGCATTCGCAGTCTGGTCATCTCCTGTAGTATGTCGCATTCGCAGTCTGGTCATCTGCTGTAGTATGTCACATTCGCAATCTGGTCATCTGCTGTAGTCGCATTGGCAGTCTGGTCATCTGCTGTAGTCGCATTCGCATTTGCATTCTGGCCATCTCCTGTAGTCGCATTCGCAGTCTGGTCATCTCTTGTAGTCGCTTTCGCAGTCTGGTCATCTCCTGTAGTCACATTTGCAGTCTGGTCATCTCTTGTAGTCGCATTCGCAGTCTGGTCATCTCCTGTAGTATGTCGCATTCGCAGTCTGGTCATCTGCTGTAGTATGTCACATTCGCAATCTGGTCATCTGCTGTAGTCGCATTCGCAGTCTGGTCATCTGCTGTAGTCGCATTCTGGTCATCTCCTGTAGTCACATTCGCAGTCTGGTCATCTCCTGTAGTATGTCACATTCGCAGTCTGGTCATCTGCTGTAGTATGTCACATTCGCAATCTGGTCATCTGCTGTAGTCGCATTCGCAGTCTGGTCATCTGCTGTAGTCGCATTCGCAGTCTGGTCATCTGCTGTAGTCACATTCTCTGGTCATCTCCTGTAGTATGTCGCATTCGCAGTCTGGTCATCTGCTGTAGTCGCATTCGCAGTCTCTGGTCATCTCCTGTAGTATGTCGCATTCGCAGTCTGGTCATCTGCTGTAGTCGCATTCACAGTCTGGTCATCTTCTGTAGTCGCATTCGCAGTCTGGTCATCTGCTGTAGTCGCATTCGCATTCTAGTCATCTGCTGTAGTCGCATTCGCAGTCTGGTCATCTGCTGTAGTCGCATTCACATTCTGGTCATCTGCTGTAGTCGCATTCGCATTCTGGTCATCTCCTGTAGTATGCCGCATTCGCAGTCTGGTCATCTCCTGTAGTATGTCGCATTCGCAGTCTGGTCATCTCCTGTAGTATGTCGTATTCGCAGTCTGGTCACCTCCTGTATTCGCAGTCTGGTCATCGGCTGTAGTCACATTCGCAGTCTGGTCATCAGCTGTAGTCACATTTGCAGTCTGGTCATCAGCTGTAGTCACATTCGCAGTCTGGTCATCTGCTGTAGTCACATTCGCAGTCTGGTCATCTCCTGTAGTATGTCGCATTCGCAGTCTGGTCATCTGCTGTAGTATGTCACATTCGCAATCTGGTCATCTGCTGTAGTCGCATTCGCAGTCTGGTCATCTGTTGTAGTCGCATTCGCAGTCTGGTCATCTCCTGTAGTATGTCACATTCGCAGTCTGGTCATCTCCTGTAGTCGCATTCGCAGTCTGGTCATCTCCTGTAGTATGTCGCATTCGCAGTCTGGTCATCTGCTGTAGTATGTCACATTCGCAGTCTGGTCATCTGCTGTAGTATGTCACATTCGCAATCTGGTCATTTGCTGTAGTCGCATTCGCCGTCTGGTCATCTGCTGTAGTCGAATTCGCAGTCTGGTCATCTCCTGTAGTCGAATTCGCAGTCTGGTCATCTCTTGTAGTCGCATTTGCAGTCTGGTCATCTCCTGTAGTATGTCGCATTCGCAGTCTGGTCATCTGCTGTAGTATGTCACATTCGCAATCTGGTCATCTGCTGTAGTCGCATTGGCAGTCTGGTCATCTGCTGTAGTCGCATTCGCATTCTGGCCATCTCCTGTAGTCGCATTCGCAGTCTGGTCATCTCTTGTAGTCGCATTCGCAGTCTGGTCATCTCCTGTAGTCACATTTGCAGTCTGGTCATCTCTTGTAGTCGCATTCGCAGTCTGGTCATCTCCTGTAGTATGTCGCATTCGCAGTCTGGTCATCTGCTGTAGTGTGTCACATTCGCAATCTGGTCATCTGCTGTAGTCGCATTCGCAGTCTGGTCATCTGCTGTAGTCGCATTCTGGTCATCTCCTGTAGTCACATTCGCAGTCTGGTCATCTCCTGTAGTATGTCACATTCGCAGTCTGGTCATCTGCTGTAGTATGTCACATTCGCAATCTGGTCATCTGCTGTAGTCGCATTCGCAGTCTGGTCATCTGCTGTAGTCGCATTCGCAGTCTGGTCATCTGCTGTAGTCGCATTCTCTGGTCATCTCCTGTAGTATGTCGCATTCGCAGTCTGGTCATCTGCTGTAGTCGCATTCGCAGTCTCTGGTCATCTCCTGTAGTATGTCACATTCGCAGTCTGGTCATCTGCTGTAGTCGCATTAGCAGTCTGGTCATCTTCTGTAGTCGCATTTGCAGTCTGGTCATCTGCTGTAGTCGCATTCGCATTCTAGTCATCTGCTGTAGTCGCATTCGCAGTCTGGTCATCTGCTGTAGTCGCATTCGCATTCTGGTCATCTCCTGTAGTATGTCGCATTCGCAGTCTGGTCATCTCCTGTAGTATGTCGCATTTGCAGTCTGGTCATCTCCTGTAGTATGTCGCATTCGCAGTCTGGTCATCTCCTGTATTCGCAGTCTGGTCATCGGCTGTAGTCACATTCGCAGTCTGGTCATCAGCTGTAGTCACATTTGCAGTCTGGTCATCAGCTGTAGTCACATTCGCAGTCTGGTCATCTGCTGTAGTCACATTCACAGTCTAGTTAAAAGCAGTACCTGATGTTGCACAAATCACTTTATTACACTTTTATTTCTGATATTTATGGCTATGCATATTAATTTAATCCATATTGAGCACCATATTTGATTGGCTGCTTCTGCTTGGCATATACACACAATCAAATAGTGCTCAATATGGATTAAATAAATAGATATCATAAAGTTTAATAAAGTGATTTGTGCAACAAGCTCCTTAAACATTCTACATTCAGTGAAAGTTCATGCAGTGCAAACTTTGCAGTACATGAACTTTCACTGAATGTAGAATGTTTAATGACCAGGGGCGAACTGATCCATTGGGCAGTTTATGTAGTACTAATCCATAATTTGTTAATAGAAAGATTAAAAAGATTGACTTGTAGTTTTGTTAGCTGGTTTTTTTTTCTGTTTTTTTTTTTGACAGGGGTGCAGTTTCAGTGCTTGCCATAGGCGCCATTTTCACTAGATACGCCTCTGCGAAGCATACATATACTTTGCACTTCGCCGCGTCAGCCAGTCTCACCTTATCTGCAGCCTTGTCCTGTGAATCCTTCTCCTTTTCCGCCGTCTCCACCACACTAGCCCCTTGAGGCACATCCCCCGTTGTCACTACTGTCGGAGGGGTAGAGGGGCTCATCACCGCCTCCGCCGGTCCCACGGATGTGTCCCCTACTGCAGCTGCTCCTCCAAGCACCCCCCCCCCCACTGCCAAGCCTTTGCAGTAAGTCTCTTAAACCCAGCAGCACTTCTTTCGTGAGCCCATCCGTCCCCGGGTCCCCAGCAACCACCCCCCTTGCCCCTGGGTCCCCAACCCTGACAACACTAAAGGAGAAAGAAAAGGCAAAATAGGAGCACACTCACCAGGCTGCATGGGTCGGAAAACCCCTCCAGCCGCCGGACCGACTTCCCTCACGGCGTCCCCGGGGTCCTCCTCCAGCTCCCCATCTTCGCCACTGCTGGCATCCAATCCCCGCTGCTCCACAGGTCTCCCAGGCTCAGGCAGCCGCCGCAGCGTCGGCCGTCCTCTCTCCTCTCCTGTCGCTACATCCGCACGGTGCACTGACAGGCTCGCCGGCCTGTGCCGATCCGACCTTTGTCCTCCGCTGCCGCTGACGTCATCAGCCTGTGCCCCGGTCTGACCCGGGCGCACAGGCGCCACCTGTGGCCTGGAGGTGCACGGCGCAGCAGCAACTCTTCCACGGGCAGACGTGCCCTTCCTCGCCTCTCCTTCTCTCCCACACCAGCCGCAGTATTCGGTATCCTGACGATGGAGGATGGGGATTCCTTCCAGGCTCACCCCATCCAAGCCAGCATGCGCTTGGCAGGGGGGCCTGAAGGTTCCGCTTGCGGGCTCCCGTTGCGGCGCTGAGTCTGAGGGGTCCTATCTGGTGTGAAGCGCTCGGGGGTTTAGACCTCCTAGAGCACTGGGGCGCAGGTCCTATACTGGAAGAACTCTGCTGGACCCCTTGCAGCGAAGCCGATGCTTGGCTCTGGATCCAGTCCGCTCCATGGACATCCGCAGCTGCTCTAAACTGAGCTAAAAGATGCTGTAGCTCGCTCATCTTAAACAGGAACTCCACTCCTAAATTCCAGAGACACCTGAAGCTCTTGACCAGTTCAAAAGACTGTTACAGCCCCACCCACTCATCCTTATTTTATTAACTACTGGCTCCCCCCCTTTGCACCAAATATTGACCAATAATACCCTTTTAATTAAACTTATATACCACACATTTAACCTAACCTTGCTGGCTTGCCTTAACAACCTGTCATGTCCCCCTCCGCTGACTCGTTCCTTCTCAGCTACGGGCTTCTCTCTTTTCTAGCAGTGTTTATCCAGTTTGAAATAGCGTAGGTCATTGCACATAGTATGAATGGGCTTCAATATTGTGCAGGAAATCATCGTATCTTTATGCTGTAAGGTTCTACGTCCTCCTAAGCTCCACGTAGTAGGTTCTGGCACTCTCAGGGCTGAGCTTGTGTCTGGGAACGTGTGCAGGTCACTCGCATGCATGATGCTGTCAGGCTGCACTCAGGCTGGCTCTGCTGTTGCCTGCAGGGCTGGGGGTCTCTGTTGTTGGAGGCGGGGGTCAGAGTTGGCAGGACTAGGGATGATCATGACTGCATTAGTGTTTTTGGTGTTTGGGTCCGCTGTCACCACTGTTAGGTTGCAGCATAGGTATGTATGGACAGGGTCTCCTCCCTCCTCAGCCTCATGGTGGTTCCCCCCCCCTCCTCCTCAGCTTCGTGTGATGGGTTCCCCCCTACTGAGCGCCACGTAGTGAGTTGTGTCTAACCCCCCCGGAGCTCCACCTGGTCTATAGTGTGGGTCTTCAGGGGTTAATTCAGGCGGATGACATGACACTTGCTCATCGCCAGTCATCTTATTAGGTTCTTTGGGGGTCCTTGGCATAGTATGATTTCTCATGCAATTTTACGGTTTCTCATGCAATTTACATTCTCATGCGATTTTACGTTTTTCTCATGCAATTTATGTTTTTCTCATGCAATTTATGTTTTTCTCATGCAATTTACGTTCTCAGGTAATTTACGATTTCTCATGCAATTTTACGTTTTTTTTCATGCAGTTTTACGTTTTTTTTTCATGCAGTTTTACGGTTTTTCCATGCAGTTTTAGGGTTTTCTCATGTAATTTTACAGCTTTCTCATGTAGTTTCTCATGCAATTTTACGCTTTCTTATGAAATGTTTCGCTTTTTTCATGCGATTTACGGTTTCTCATGCAATTTTACTTTCTCATGTGATTTTACGGTTTTCTCATGCAATTCATGTTTCTCATGCAATTTACGTTCTCAGGCAATTTACGATTTCTCATGCAATTTTACGGTTTTGTCATGCAATTTTACGGTTTTTCCATGCAGTTTTAGGGCTTTCTCATGCAATTTTACGACTTTCTCATGTAGTTTACGGTGTCTCATGCAATTTTACGCTTTCTTATGACATTTTTAGCTTTTTTTATGCGATTTACGGTTTCTCATGCAATTTACTTTCTCATGCGATTTTACGGTTTTCTCATGCAATTTATGTTTTTTCTTATGCAATTTATATTCTCATGCAGTTTATGTTCTCATGCAATTTACGATTCCTCATGCAGTTTACTATTTCTCATACAATTTTACAGTTTCTCACGTCAGTTACGATTTCTCACGTCAGTTACGATTTCTCACGTCAGTTACGATTTCTCATGGCAATTTTACAGTTTCTCATGCTATTTACGTTCTCATGCAATTTACGATTTCTCTTGCAATTTACGATTTCTCATGCAATTTATGTTCTCATGTCAATTACGATTTCTCATGCAGTTTTAGGGTTTTTCCATGCAGTTTTAGGGTTTTTTCCATGCAGTTTTAGGGGTTTTCTCATGTAGTTTACAGTTTCTCATGCAATTTACGCTTTCTTATGCAATTTTTTCGCTTTTCTCATGCAATTTACGCTTTCTTATGCAATTTTTTCGCTTTTCTCATGCAATTTATTGTTTCTCACGTTTCCCATGTTTCTCACGTTTCCCATGTTTCTCACGTTTCCCATGTTTCTCACGTTTCCCATGTGCCTTACGTTTCTCACGTTTCCCATGTGCCTTACGTTTCTCACGTTTCTCACGTTTCCCATGTGTCTCACGTTTCTCACGTTTCCCATGTGCCTTACGTTTCTCACGTTTCCCATGTGCCTTACGTTTCTCACGTTTCCCATGTGCCTTACGTTTCTCACGTTTCCCATGTGCCTTACGTTTCTCACGTTTACCATGTGCCTTACGTTTCTCACGTTTCCCATGTGCTTTACGTTTCTCACGTTTCCCATGTTTCTCACACTTCATGTCATTGTCTTTCGTTCACTGCATTTCCGTTAGTTAGTGCTTGCATTCAGGATCTTTCACGTCTACAGATCCAATACAGGCTGAGGTTTTAATTGATTGTCGTCCCACAATCTTCTCACCTGTAGTTCATACGTCATACGTCCTCTTCACCATTACACCTTTACTACTACCCACCACAGTCTGTGGGGACTTTAGCCCTGAGTGTTCGTTTTAAATTTCCTGTCTTGGCGCTGCAGGTTGCTCGGGCTGGCTTGCTGCATTCAGTAGGGTGGTGTTGTCATTAGGTTCACATTCATGCGCTGTTGTCTTGTCATGTCTGCATCCACATCCTCATACTTGTCAGGTAGTAGGGGTGTTATGTCAGTAATGTCTGTAATGTTCTCTGGTCACTTTTACACAGCTGGGTTGTCCATGTTCTTCCACTGCAGGTTACCCTTCACGTTTATGGGTTAACAGATTGAGGTGAGACCGTTTTTAATTGGCTTATTTGGTGGCAAGTCTCCTCATCTGTTTTTACACTGCTTACATATTTCATTCAAACTCACGTTTCTCATGCAATTTACGTTTCTCATGCAATTTTCGTTTCTCATGCTATTTGATGTTTCTATGCCAACTCACATTTTGCATGTTTTTCTCATTTTCCCAGGTTTCTCATGTTTTCCCAATGTTACTCTCGTTTCTCATGTTTCTCACGTTGTTCATCAATTCATCAAGTAGCTCACCCTCTCTCAGAACCTGGTCCGTCCCAAGGCTTCATCTTTCACACTCGGCTAGCTTCAACTCTTGGCTCGATGGCAGTATTCCTACGCAGTGGACCGCTTTCCCGGCGTCGGCGTGGGAAACCCAGCTTTTTAAGTTACTGATCCCTTGCTCGTCAAGCGCAAGTGCGGAGCTGGTTACCCAGCGGACTGCAGTTTCTTTCCTATCCTAATGCACACTACCTTTAATTTCCTAGCTACGTCCGGCCAGGAGTGGCAATAGTATAGAACTATTGGTAAGTCAGCCTATGGCAGCTCCAGCAGCCTCTACGGGCTCAGGGGCTTCAGTGGATTCTGGAACTTTCTCAGTAGGGATGAGCTTCGAGTTCGAGTCGAACTCATGTTCGACTCGAACATTGGCTGTTCGCAAGTTCGCCGAACAGCGAACAATTTGGGGTGTTCGCGGCAAATTCGAATGCGGCGGAACACCCTTTAAAAGTCTATGGGAGAAATCAAAAGTGCTAATTTTAAAGGCTTATATGCAAGTTATTGTCATAAAAAGTGTTTGGGGACCTGGGTCCTGCCCCAGGGGACATGGATCAATGCAAAAAAAAGTTTTAAAAACGGCCGTTTTTTCAGGAGCAGTGATTTTAATAATGCTTAAAGTCAAACAATAAAAGTGTAATATCCCTTTAAATTTCGTACCTGGGGGGTGTCTATAGTATGCCTGTAAAGGGGCGCATGTTTCCCGTGTTTAGAACAGTCTGACAGCAAAATGACATTTCGAAGGAAAAAAGCCATTTAAAACTACTCGCAGCTATTGCATTGCCGGTCCGACAATACACATAGAAGTTCATTGATAAAAATGGCATGGGAATTCCCCACAGGGGAACCCCGAACCAAAATTAAAAAAAAAAAAAAATGACGTGGGGGTCCCCCTAAATTCCATACCAGGCCCTTCAGGTCTGGTATGGATATTAAGGGGAACCCCGGCCAAAATTTAAAAAAAAAATGACGTGGGGGCCCCCCTAAATTCCATACCAGACCCTTATCCGAGCACGCAACCTGGCAGGCCGCAGGAAAAGAGGGGGGTACCAGGCCACATTCCCTCAACATTGGGAGGGTGCTTTGGGGTAGCCCCCCAAAACACCTTGTCCCCATGTTGATGAGGACAAGGGCCTCATCCCCACAACCCTGGCCGGTGGTTGTAGGGGTCTGCGGGCAGGGGGCTTATCGGAATCTGGAAGCCCACTTTAACAAGGGGACCCCCAGATCCTGGCCCCCCCTTGTGTGAAATAGTAAGGGGGTATTTTTACCCCTACCATTTCACTAAAAAAACTGTCAAAAATGTTAAAAATGACAAGAGACAGTTTTTGACAATTCCTTTATTTAAATGCTTCTTCTTTCTTCTATCTTCCTTCATCTTCTTCTTCTTCTTCTTCTTCTTCTTCTTCTTCTTCTTCTTCTTCTTCTTCTTCTTCTTCTTCTTCTTCTGGTTCTTCTTCTGGTTCTTCTGGCTCTTCTGGTTCTTCCTCCGGCGTTCTCGTCCAGCATCTCCTCCACGCCGTCTTCTATCTTCTTCTCCTCGGGAGGCTCCCGCTCTTCTCTTCATCTTCTTCTCTTCTTCATCTTCTTCTTCATCTTCTTCTTCATCTTCTTCTTCATCTTCTTCATCTTCTTCTCCTCTTCTCTTCTTCTCTTCTTCTCTTCTTCATCTTCTTCTCCGGGCCGCTCCGCATCCATGCTGGCAGGGAGGGAGGCTCCCGCTGTGTGACGGTGTCTCCTCGGCTGACGGTTCTTAAATAACGGGGGGCGGGGCCACCCGGTGACCCCGCCCCCTCTGACGCACGGGACATGATGGGACTTCCCTGTGGCATTCCCCGTGACATCACAGGGATGTCCTGTCAAGTCACCGTGCATCAGAGGGGGGCAGGGTCACCGGGTGGCCCCGCCCCCCGTTATTTAGGAACCATCAGACGAGGAGACGCCGTCACACAGCGGGAGCCTCCCTCCATGCCAGCATGGATGCGGAGCGGCCCGGAGAAGAAGATGAAGAAGAGAAGAAAAGAAGAAGATGAAGAAGAAGATGAAGAAAAGAGGAGAAGAGCGGGAGCCTCCCCCCATGCCATGGGTGCGGAGCGGCCTGAGGAGAAGAAGATAGAAGATGCCGCGGAGGAGATGCTGGACGAGAACGCCGGAGGAAGAACCAGAAGAACCAGAAGAGCCAGAAGAACCAGAAGAAGAAGAAGAAGATGGAAGATAGAAGAAAGAAGAAAGAAGAAGCATTTAAATGAAGGAATTGTCAAAAACTGTCTCTTGTCATTTTTAACATTTTTGACAGTTTTTTAGTGAAATGGTAGGGGTACTTTTGTACCCCCTTACCATTTCACACGGGGGGGTGGGATCTGGAGGTCCCCTTGTTAAAGTGGGCTTCCAGATTCCGATAAGCCCCCCGCCCGCAGACCCCCACAACCACCGGCCAGGGTTGTGGGGATGAGGCCCTTGACCTCATCAACATGGGGACAAGGTGTTTTGGGGGGCTACCCCAAAACACCCTCCCAATGTTGAGGGCATGTGGCCTGGTACGGTTCAGGAGGGGGGGGCCACTCTCTCGTCCCCCCCTCTTTTCCTGCGGCCTGCCAGGTTGTGTGCTCGGACAAGGGTCTGGTATGAATTTTTGGGGGGACCCCACGCCGTTTTTTTTTTTTTTGGCGCGGGGTTCCCATTAAAATCCGTACCAGACCTGAAGGGTCTGGTATGGAATTTAGGGGGACCCCCACGTCATTTTTTTTAAAATTTTGGCCGGGGTTCCCCTAAATTCCATACCAGACCTGAAGGGCCTGGTATGGAATTTAGGGGACCCCCACGTCATTTTTTTTTTAAATTTTGGTTCGGGGTTCCCCTGTGGGGAATTCCCATGCCGTTTTTATCAATGAACTTCTATGTGTATTGTCAGACCGGCAATGCAATAGCCGCGAGTAGTTTTAAATGGCTTTTTTCCTTCGAAATGTCATTTTGATGTCAGACTGTTCTAAACATGGGAAACATGCGCCCCTTTACAGGCATACTATAGACACCCCCCAGGTACGAAATTTAAAGGGATATTACACGTTTATTGTTTGACTTTAAGCATTATTAAAATCACTGCTCCTGAAAAAACGGCCGTTTTTAAAACTTTTTTTTTGCATTGATCCATGTCCCCCGGGGCAGGACCCAGGTCCCCAAACACTTTTTATGACAATAACTTGCATATAAGCCTTTTAAATTTAGCACTTTTGATTATTCATGTTCGTGTCCCATAGACTTTAACGGTGTTCGCGTGTTCGAACGAACTTTTTTCCTGTTCGCATGTTCTGGTGCGAACCGAACAGGGGGGTGTTCGGCTCATCCCTAATTCTCAGTGGCCAGTACCAGTAGGCTCAGGTCTGGGACGCAGATGCTGGCGTCATGCCTTCTCTTCGGTTCCAGCATTTGTGTTGGATTGGGTTTCTATTTGGCTGTCGCAACAGCCTTCATCGTTAAGTCTTTATTTTGAATACCAGGAAGGCTCATGACACTGCTTGCTCCAGTCAAAATTTCCCAGTCCTGATGGTTAACATCCAGTTCCTACTTACTTTTTGTTTTTTGCCTCTTTCAACTCATATTGGCCTACAGCACTATCAGGGCTTATCTGGCTGGGACTCAGCATTTCATCTTGTTGGTAGAACCCGACAGGCCTTTCTTTGTTTTCTACGCACTCTATTAAGCCGTCCTCAGGGATCCTGAAGAGTAGCCCTCCTGCTGTGCTCAGCAGACTTCTCACCATGGGTCATATTTTCATTTCGTATCTGTCATGCTCTTAAGGTCTCCTTTGCATTGGGTACCAGCTTGGTGCTCAAGGCAGCGCTATACCCGGCCTTTTGGGGGTCCTGAGGCCAGGGGAGTTGCTTTTCTGGCCCAGGGTCTCTCTTACTTTTGGCCAAATCAACTGGTTTTGCACCTCTACCTTTTGTGTTTACATCTGCATGCTCGCAAGACACGGCAATCGGGTGGCGGCACTATCAGGTTTTTGGAGCCTGGCAAGGCGTGGTGCCCGGTGTTGGTTTAAACCAGCTCGGCTGTGCTACATCTGATAAACCCAGGGGTGGTCCTCGGTTGCCTTTTCCTAGTGCTCCCCTCTCCGTAGCTCATTGCATACTTCATTGCCGCCCCCTTTTTTTTGGCCAATCGGGGTCTGCACCATAAAGCATACTTTGGCATTCATTCTAGATAGGAGCAGCTTCTGTGAATTCGTGCTGGGGGCCCCGGCCCTTATTTGGGTAGGTGGAGGTCGTCTTGTTTCTCTGGGTATGTCCCAGAGCCACTTTTGAGATGCCACAAGCGGTTGTCAATTTGGCAGATTGTAAGTTTATTCAGTGGGTAATAAATCTTAAAGCTTTCATCCTACTGGGTTTATTTTTGCCCCCTTTTAGGCATACTGACCACGTGACCCAGGCACACTTCAGGTCTATGTTCTCTGTTGCTCTTTGTTCCTTTCCTACACAGTTTGACTCCGAGTACAATACAAGCTATTAAGAAAAAAAAAAAAAATCCTGACTCGGTTTGCGAATGGTGTCTCACAAAACGAGCAGGATTCAAGCCTCTGCGGTGTGCGGGGACGCCGGAATCTCTCAGAAATACTCGGAAACACCCGGAAATACTCCAAAGTGTTTCTGAGCCTTTCCGAATGCAATTGAGCCATTTCCGAGTTGGCGCCCCCCCCAACTCTGGCCACATGCGGTATTGCATGCAATAGACGTCAATGTGGAACGAATTATCTTCTTTCTATTGACTTCTATGGGGAAAGTTGCTTTGATATGCAAGTGCTTTGGATTACAAGCATTCTCCTGGAACAGATTATGCTCGTAATCCAAGGTTCCTCTGTAGCTGCAAAGGGTGGGCCAACTTAATATTGAACCCTACAGACTAAGACTGGGATGCCATTAAATTTTATGTGTCTGTAAAGGCAGGCGTCCCAATACTTTTGGTATTATAGTGTACTTCTGAGACTGTCATGAAGGTCTAATGCTTTCAATACTTTCCTAATCAGAGGTAGTGCATAGGTAAAAAGTTCAAACTTCACTTGACTTTCCTGTTCTGCATGAGGCGTTTTGACATTTTTCTGACATTCCTGTTCTGTATACTTATATCAGTTACTCTGCTGGATTAACATGGGTCTAACAGCAGTGTTAATTTCCTTGACTAAAACGACTAAAACATTTTAGTCTATAAAACAATATTAGTGCAGCGCATAAAATTAATTATAGAAACAGTCCATATGAAGAAGAGAATAAAAAAATCCCTCGTAGTAAAAGGGGAAACAAGTTCTTCTGTGTAAAACACCGATAATCACCACCCCAGAAACATAAATGTGCTTACCAGACAAGGTGGACCTCTTGTTACAGGAGGTCATAAAGGCATATATTGCATGGAAGCTGAATGGAAGCTGCACGGCCACTCTGGATGTCCTCTGTGATCCCGCAGGACAGCTCTCCAGTGTAGTAGTAAAAAAGATAAATCCTCTGGTGTGTTAACCACTCGACAACTGGGCACTTAAACTCCCCTCGTGACTAGACCAATTTTCATCTTTCAGTGCTCTCACACTTTGAATGACAATTACTCAGTCATGTAATACTGTACCCAAATTAATTTTGTGTCCTTTTTTTCATACAAATAGAGCTTTCTTTTGGTGGTATTTGATCACCTCTGGGTTTTTTATTTTTTGCGCTATAAATGAAAAAAGATCGAAAATTTTGAAAAAAAACGCATATTTCTTGGTTTCTGTGATAAAATGTAGCAAATTATTAATTTTTCTTTATAAATTTTGGCCACAATTTATACTGCTACATATCTTTGGTAAAAATAACCAAAATTAGTGGATATTATTTGATCTGTGTGAAAGTTATAGAGTCTACAAGTTGTGGTGCAAATCATAAAAAATTGATCACACCTGATGTACTGGTGGCCCATCTCATTTCTTGTGACCCGAACAAGTCAGTACAGTACAAATACCCCCCAAATGACCCCTTTTTTGGAAGTAGACATTCCAAGGTATTCAGTAAGATGCATGGTGAGGTTTTTGATGTTGTCATTTTTTCCCACAATTCTTTGCAAAATGAGGATTTTTTTTTTTCCTCCCACAAAATTGTCATTGTAATAGGTTATTTCTCTCACATGGCATGTGTATACCACAAATAATGCCCCAAAATACATTCTTCTACTCCTGAGTATTACGATACCACATGTGTGGGACTTTTTCACAGCCTAGCCACATAGAGAGGCCCAACATGCAGGGAGCACCATCAAGTGTTCTAGGAGCATAAATGACACATCTAACTTGTTAACCACCTATTACACTTTTGAAGGCCCTGGAGTACCAGGACAATGGAAACGCCCACAAAATGACCCCATTTTGGAAAGCTAACACCCCAACGTATAATCTATGAGGCATAATGAGTCTTTTGAACGGTTCATTTTTTTCCAGAAGTTTTTGGAAAATGTGGGAAGAAAATGAAGAGGCATTTTTTTTACACAAAGTTGTCCATTTATAAGATATTTCCAACACATAGCATGTACATAGCAAAAATGACACCCCGAAATACATTCTGCTACTCCTCCTGAATATGGCGATACCACGTGTGAGACTTTTACACAGCCTGGCCACATACAGAGGCACAATATTGAAATAGCACCTTCAAGGGTTTTAGGAGCATAAATTACACATCTCATTTCTCAACCACCTATTACACTTTTGAAGGCCCTGGAGTACCAGGACAATGGAAACGCCTACAAAATGACCCCATTTTGGAAAGCTAACACCCCAACGTATAATCTATCAGGCATAATGAGTCTTTTGAACGATTCATTTTTTCCAGAAGTTTTTGGAAAATGTGGAAAAAAATGAAAACGCTTTTTTTTTTTTTTTTACAGAAAGTTGTCCATTTATAAGATATTTCCAACACGTAGCACGTACATAGCAAAAATGACACCCCAAAATACATTCTGCTACTCCTCCTGAGTATGGTGATACCACATGTGTGAGACTTTTACACAGCCTGGCCACATACAAGGAACACCGTCAGGTGTTCTAGGGACACATAGCATGCACATACCAAGAATTACACCCCAAAATACATTCTGCTGAGCAAAGGGTAAAAAAAAAGATTACCTGTGGTTTTAGTAGCACAGTTGTCCACGGAAGCATAGCACTGGTCCAGGAAGCAGGCAGGGACTTGGTCAGCAAAAGCGAACGCAATTGTCCAGGCAACAGGCAGGAACACTGTCCATAGTCAGTACAGGCAGCAGGCAGGGATACTGTCCATATACAGTCCAGGGTCAGTGCAGGCAGAGATTGTCAGCAGTGCCAAAATATTGATCCTGATAGTAGGCAGGAACATGGTCCATCCATGTGGTGTGGTCAGTTCATGCGACAGGCAGAGGCATGATGGCATAGGTCCTACAGGCAGCAGGCAGAAGTAGGGCCTCGTTCAGGACAGAATGGGGACAGGGGTAATGGCTTCTCCCACCCAAATCTCTTTGAAGCCTCCGAGTCTCCAGACCCTCATCTAGGAATGAGAAAACAAAAAAAAGTTTTCTTCATCCAGAAAAACAATTCAAGAGCCCCTCACATATGTGAGACCCCCTGTGTTATGAATCCCACTAGTCCAGTGGCAGAGTATAAGATCAGTCCAAGAGGCAGGCAAAAAGGATGGTCAAACAGTCCAGGGTCAGTTCCAGATCAGGCAGAGGTATGTACAGAATCGGTAGGCAGAAGCGTGGTGGAATAACAAGCCAGGGTCAGTTCCAGATCAGGCAGAGGTATGTACAGAATCGTTAGGCAGAAGCGTGGTCGAATAACAATCCAGGGTCAGTTCCAGATCAGGCAGAGGTATGTACAGAATCGTTAGGCAGAAGCATGGTCGAATAACAAGCCAGGGTCAGTTCCAGATCAGGCAGAGATATGAACAGAATTGGTAGGCAGAAGCATGGTCGAATAACAAGCCAGGGTCAGTTACAGAACAAGTAGAGGCATAAGGGGTGTGAACGTAAATGGCAGGAAGTGAGGGTTATGTTTACCATACTTCACTAATAATTTAGTGAAGTATGGTAACGGCGGAAACAGTCAACTATGCAGAGGCCTGGTTGGGAAGGACATTGGGGACAATAAAAAGTGGAGTCTCTTCTCACTCCTCTTTTGATGCACACCCGGCATTTTTTCTGCCATTTTTGGCCTGTTTGTCTGGGAGGGATTTTTTCGGGAAAGTGGCGTTCGGAGAGTCTACTAATCACATCGGATCGAATGGTTTCTGGTGGGCCATTTGGGAATACAAGGGCAGTGGTGATTTCCTCCTGGTAGCCAAGGAAGGATTTGGGGCTTGCAGTGGATTTGTGATAAATAACGTAGCTGTTGTACATGGCCAAATTAAATAAATAGAGACTTTTTTATACAACTGGTATGTTCGTCTCGTGGCAAGGTAGGGTTCGAGCATCTGGTCGTTGAAGTCGACACCCCCCATAAACATGTTGTATTCGTGGATACATGTTGGCTTTTGGATTCGGCCATTCCTCCTTGTTATCTCCACGACGGTATTATTGTGGATTGATGAAAGCACGTAGACGTCCCTTCTGTCCCTCCACTTCACAGCCAGAATTTCCTCATTCCGTAAACTCGCCGTCTCCCCTCTTCTTAGCTTCTTGTTGACGAGGCTTTGAGGAAAGCCCTTGCGGTTCTTCCTTACGGTGCCACATGCTAGAGTCTTCTTGCTGTGAAGGTTGCGGAACAGGGGCAAACTAGTGTAAAAATTGTCCACATACAAATGGTAGCCTTTCTCTAGGAGTGGGTTTATGAGTTCCCAAACAACTTTCCCACTCGATCCAATGTTTTCTGGGCAATTAGAAGGATGTAGCTGGGTGTCCTTCCCTTCATATACCATGAAGGCATAGGTATACCCTGTAGCTCGGTCGCACAATTTATACATTTTCACCCCATAGCGGGCCCTTTTGTGGGAATAAATTGTTTTATGCCCAACCTGCCAGTAAATTTGACAAGGGACTCATCCACGCATATGTGTTGGTCTGGGGTAAACAACCGGGGGAAGATATGAGAAAAATATTTTAGTAGTGGCCGAATTTTATAAAGCTTGTCAAAATTTGGGTCATTTCGGGGAGGGCACTGGGTATTATCATTGTAGTGTAGGAATCTCATAATCATGAGATATCTGGTCCTGGGCATCACTGAGGAAAAGATGGGCATGTGGTGGATAAGGAGGGTAGACCAATAGGAACGTAATACATTTTTTTTTGGTTAGTCGCATACAGAATGTGAGGCCCAAAAAAATGTTAAACTCCTCCACTGTTAGGGCTCTCCACTCATAGGGATGGGCATAATAGGATGTTGGGTTACTTGCTATAAATTGTTGGGCATATAGGTTGCACTGGGCCATAATTGATGCAAGCATGTCCTCAGTAAAAATAAGGTTGAAAAAATCTATTGGTGAAAAATTTTCTGTGTCCACCTGGACTCCTGGCTGGGCAGTGAAAGGGGGAATGATAGCTTCTCCTGAATTAGGAGGAAGCCATAAGGGGTTCTGAAGGGAATAGGGAAGGCTGGCATGGAACCTAACCCTTTGGGACTGAGGTGACACCCCACTGGTACGTGGCCTTAGCCGAGGTACTGCGGTGCTGGTGGATGGCATTGCGGTGCTGGTGGATAGCATTGCGGTGCTGGTGGATGGCACTGCCTCCTCACCAGGACGCCTTCGTCTGGCGGGCGGACTCTCATCCTCCTCCTCTGAGGCTGTCAGTGTACCACTGCTTAGGACAGGCTCGTAGTCCACGTCAGACTCAGAATCTGAATAGGAATCCGAAGCGGAGAGCTCCCGTTGCTCTCGTCGGCCGCAAGAATATTGTATGCCTCCTCGGCTGAAAATAATTTTTGTGACATTCTTAGTGATGACAAATGGCACTGATATGTGGTACTGATGACACGTGACACTGGCAGATTGCACTGGTGATAGATGGCACTGATACGTGGCACTGATGACACGTGACACTGATGTGGTAGGTGACACTGACAGGTGACACTGGTGATACTAATGACACTGATGTGGCAGGTGACAGACAGGTGGCACTGATGTGGCAGGTGACACTGACAGGTGGCACTGATGACAGGTGGCACTGATGACAGATGGCACTGACGACAGATGGCACTGACAGATGGCACTGATAAGTGGCACTGATGACAGGTGACAATGGCAGATGGCACTGATAGATGGCACTGATACGTGGCACTGATGACACGTGGCGCTGATGTGGCACTGATGAAACGTGGCACTGATGTGGCAGGTGACACTGAAAGGTGGCACTGATGCGGCAGGTGACACTGACAGATGGCACTGACAACAGATGGCACTGATGACAGATGGCACTGATAACAGATGGCACTGTGACACCAACAGTAATGAGCACTGTGGCACTAATGTGGCACTGTATGGGCACTGTATGGGCACTGTTGGGCTCTGATGTGTGTTTCTACTAAAGGTTGGCACTCACGATTTATCACAGATCCTCTCTCTCCTCACACGCTGTCTCTGTGTGAGGAGAGAGAGCCGACAATGAGAGATGATCTCATATGTTTACACTTGAGATCATTTCTCATTGGAAGCTACGATCGCGCTGTAAACGGCCGCTGTGATTGGCCGTTTACGGCGATCTGTGACTGGCTGTGTCCAAGGGACATGGCCAGTGCAGAATTTCCCCGATGCGTGCTAGCGGGAGCGCACATCGCGGAAGTGAACAGGAGGACGTCCACGGACGGCCTCCCGGCAATTGGAGTCCTCGCTGTAGCCATCTTTCGGCTATAGCGCGGACGCCTAGTGGTTAAGGAATACAGCAATCCCAAAGACAAAAGGGAAAAACTCTAAGTGTATTCTGTATCTAAAAGCAGTTTATTCAGCAAAAAGTTACACGCACTATACAGCGCAAGTATAGGAACCACCGTCCAACATAAAACAGCTTGTTTGCATCTGAACAGCTGAGAGATGGCAGCGGGTGACGTCAGGAATTAAGCTCCGCCCCCGTACGCGGCGTTGCGTCCAATGGGACTTCGTCATCGAGAGTGGAGCCATATTGTCACCCAGGAGCCTAATATACACGCTGACTGTCAGCAAGGTGTGTGCTTAATACACCAGAGGATTTATCTTTTTTACTACTACACTGAAGAGCTGTCCTGCGGGATCACAGAGGACATCCAGAGTGGTCGTGCAGCTTCCATCCAGCTTCCATGGGATATATGCCTTTATGACCTCCTGTAACAAGAGGTCCACCTTGTCTGGTAAGCACATTTATGTGTCTGGGGTGGTGATTATCGGTGTTTTACACAGAAGAACTTGTTTCCCCTTTTACTACGAGGGATTTTTTTACTCTCTTCTTCATATGGACTGTTTCTATAATTAATTTTATGTGCTGCACTAATATTGTGTAATAGTTGCATTTTAGTTTACGCTGATTGTTCCTGTTTTTTAAAACACTTTAGTCGACTAAATTAATACTATTTTAGTCAACTAAAATACGACTAAAACTAAAACAAGTGAGATGACTAAAATACGACTAAAACTAAAATGGCATTTTAGTCAAAAGACTAAAATGGGACTAAAACTAAAATGCCATTTTAGTCAAAAGACTAAGACTAAAACTAAATTGAAATTTGACATTAAAATTATCACTGGTTTGTAGAGGATGTTCATACATCATTACCATAAATAATAACATTAGATTTTTAACTCCAGCAGTATATAATGAGTTTGGAAATTGTAGAGAAATGTTTAAGTTAAATACTACTTTTTTAAATACTACACAATGGAAGCCCTATCTCTTTCTATAAGGATCTATGAACAGCTGACGAATTAACTTTGGGAAAAGTGACCAGAAAGACTCCCTTGGATACCCTTACTGGGTGGAGTGAGCTGCTGAGGCCCTACAGACCACAGATACCACATGCGAACTATGAGGAGAGATACCAGGAACTATCCCAGGCTATCTATAAATGCCCATTACCCCTGCAGGGGTGCAGGGAGCTGGTGAGTAGGGACCCATCAGGGGGAGCACAGAAGTCACTCGATTCTCTGAACACAAGAGTCACTTGAGCACTTTGGACTTTTTATTTTTTGCTGGTTAATTTGGAACTTCACTAATATTTATATATATATATTTTTCTTATATATATTTTATATTTTTCATCTTTATGCTGATTTTTTTCTTTTACGGTTTATGACTACACATATGTGTCACTGGATTTTGCTGGTTTTTGGGTTTTATATAATGAAAAGTCATCTGAATGGGTATACAACCACTTTAACAACAGCTGGGAACGTACAGGTTTATGTTCAAAGTATTACAAGATGCAGGTCTAATTTATACAGTTTCTTACAATGCAAGCATATTAGGTACAACATGATTGGTTGCTAAGATCTACATTA